>NC_048232.1:61018216-61318216 GCF_002007445.2 Ailuropoda melanoleuca
CTGCCGCCGCCGCCGCCGCCGAAGCTCGCGCCGCCGCTGCTGCCGCCTTGGCTGGGCGCGGTCACGTGACGCAGCCCGCGGGGAGCCTGGGGGCGGGCAAGCGCGCGCGCGCGGAGGAAGCGCGGCTCGGACGGGGACTAGGAGCCGAGAGCCGAGGAGAGGGCGTTTAAGGGGAGGACCCGGCGAGCGCGTCCCCGGCTGGCGAGCGCGCGCCCGGCGATTAGAACTTGCCGCGCGGTCGGGAAAGGGTGTCCGGAGTGAGGGGCGGGGGACTCGCGCCTCCACGCGCCCCTCCCTCTCTTCCTTCCCCGAGAGCCTCGGTTCGCCGCTGCCCCCGCCCCCTCCCGCTCGTTCCTTTCCTCCTGCTGCTGCCTGCGATTGGCTGAGAAGCTCTGACGTCCGTGTTTCCATGACGTATAGGGGCGAGGGAGGGGCGGCGGGGGAGGAGGGGGTGGCTCGGGCGCGCGGGGCGGTGACTCCGTCAGTCACAGCTGCTGTTTGGGCGCGGGGCCGTGAGGCTGCCGCGAGTGTGGAGGCAGGACAGCGATGACTGCCGCAGGCGGACGCGGGCAGTCTTCACCTGGGGGCCCCGCCCGAACCGTCCTCAGGCCTGCGCCCCTCCAGAGCCTGGGAGCTGGGCCGGCGGACGGGCGAGGGCAAGCGCTCCTGGCGAGGACAGGTTGAGGCTGACCCTGCGCCAGCGGACGTTTGAGCGGCTCCTCGTGCGTCTCGGTTCCACTCCGTACTGGACTCGCTGTCTGTCCCGGATCGTGACGCACGCGCCGGACGACAAAAGTGCCTCAGCTTACTCCTTCCTTGAGGAGGAGAGCCCACTCCCCCCGACGGGGACGGGGCGCGTGTGTTCTTGTCCGTGGGGCCCGAGACACCGGGGATCCCCACTGCAGCGCCCAAAGGGTTAACGCTAGTGTGCCTTCGGATCCACGCTTAAAATCCCCATGTTTTCGTTTTGGGTTGCTTTTTCTTCCTATAACCAGCCGTTGGCTCTTTTAGTTCACTTCGTAGCATCTCGACCCTGCACCCTTCTTTAGTGTGGGTGAAAAAAAAAGAAAAAAATACGGAGTAACGTGCGGGATTTAGATGCTAAAAGGTAACCTGCTTTGCTCCAAACTTCGAGAGCTTTTGCAAGTTAATAAAAAAGAAACTATCCGTAGAGACATCTACTTAAAAAGTAAAACGTGTTTTTCTTCCTTCACAAACATGCACACATGAATGTAAAGATTTGGATGTTGCCTAAGACACCGTGTTCCATCTTCCTCCAATCGCCTCTACTTGAACTAAGCATCGACGCTCGTTCAGAAACCTTATTAGTGTTATTTTCAGTATCACTTAATCAGAACAAAAAGGAAAGTTCTGAAGAATCTCCTCCCTTCTCTTAACTCCAGGACTGGAAAAATTAATATTTGTAATGTCTTCTTAAAAGCAGACAGGCGATGCAAAAGACTTTATTACGTATGTTCACTCTCTGGTAGCATTTATTTTGAAATATTTTAAAGGCTTAGAAACAAAATACATGAAAAGTTTCAAAAGCAAAAAACTCCAAGTTAACCCTGTTAAAAATATTTTTTTCATCAATTTATATATCTTACCAGGTTAGACATTACCTTTTGAGCTGTGCCCTTCACATGCAAAATTAGCACTTGGGCAAAATGACAGTTTTTCCTCCCTTTAATCGCTGTGAAGGAATTGGTTGGTTTGGTACCAATAGCCCTTCCTGACACTATTTCAAGACTTCTTAACAGAAGAACAGATTACCTTTTCAAAACGGCTTGGAGAAATTTAAGAATCATTGGCTTTTGTCCAACTTTTCCTCCAAGGAAGTTGCAGTGGAAAATTGAATTATGTATCCTACTTTAATCAAGAATTTGACATTAAAGTAATATATGAATCATTGGTACAGTACACTAGCAAAATGGATAATAGATTAAACTAGAATCTGTTCACTTTGTGGGTTTGTTGCAATTCCAAATAATAAAATATATGCTTTTAAAGTGCTGTGGTCATGAAAAATTACTCAGCATCTTCATTTTAAGACATGATTTCAATAGAGTTTTCATTTATGGAGATTATATACATATATATCCTAGAACATATTTACATGCATTTTAATGAAATGTGAGTCACACACACTGATATACTTTCACTGTCATAGTCAAGACGATTGTACTGTGTAGTTTGGTTTTTATATTTTCATTCTTCAAATAGCAAATAAAGCCTGAAAACCATATAGAAATAACTGCACACATTACATAAGGAAATTCATTTTTTCTCCAAAAGGTTTATTACTGAAACCATCTTAATTATAATTCTCAATGTAAAAATCAAGAAAATTTGCTTAATTAGCCCTTCGTAAAAATGGAACTACTTGAATTAAAAAATTCTACTGTACAAGACAGAGCCATATTCTCTAATCTTGGACCTTACTTGTCCCATGGATTTAATTGAACTAGAGATATATCAGTGCATAATAGCAATAAAATAATGCAATTTTTGTTGAAATACTTTTACAAAGTTCTTTTAATACACTTTGAATATCTGAATATCTTTTTTTTTTAGTTACAATGCAAAATTTATAAAGGTATTTAAATTCTATGGCAAGTTACTATTTGGGATATTAACATTATTTGAAGATAGGCCGTGTATTCAAAATAGTATATTTTGCAAACTATTCAAGTGTATTCCATTTAGTGGAGCAAATCTAAACTATTGATTATTTTCTGATAAGTTGAGTGATTCAACATGAACTAATCAAGTATAATCCACTGAGACAGTTTTCTAAAATCTTCAATGTAATTATGTATAAAAGGAAACATTAAGACCTTTATCCCCAAAAATTGTCACATGCATCTAGCAGTAGGACAAAATAAAGACATACCAACACCAGCATATATTTAAAACCATATAATTTCCCCAATTTATACATATGTGAATATATCAGTTCTGATCATTGCTAAATGCTAAAGAGAATTGACACATGTAAAGAGTCAGGAAAGAAGAAATATTCAATTCTTCATAAAAAGTAGTTGTATATATTCTCAAATTTCCATTAACCTGGATCACCAGAGAGAGATGTCAAGAGAAACATTACTTAGCTGAAAACCACAGAGAACTGTCATCTGTTAGTAACAAATTAATTACATTTGCTGAATTAAATGAAGTATGATTTTGGGTATGCCTAAAACAAGCATTTTCAAGTCACGTAATGGAAAATGTTCATAGGTGAAAAATGGAAAATGGTTAGTTGTCATCATTTGACAGGAATTGTTATTTTTAAAAGATTTTATTTATATATTAGAGAGAGAGCGAGCCAAGCAGGGGGAGAGGCAGAGGGAGAAGCAGGTTCCCCACTGAGCAGGGAGCCTGATGTGGGGATTGATCCCAGGATCCTGGGATCATGACCTGAGCCAAAGGCAGATGCTTAACTGACTGAGCCACCCAGGAGCCCTGACAGGAATTATTTAACACCCTGTACTCTTCTAGGTATAAGGATTTTTTTCTACCCCAAATATTGTTTAATCTAGTTCATAGTGTATGGTCCTAAATTTAAATTCCAGAGAATCAAAAGAGGGAAAGCTCATACTTAAATGTCGAGGAAGTTTTCCTAAAAGAGGATTTTGACTTGACTGGTGCCACAAAAGACATATAGGATTTAAATTAATGCAAAAGAAGATGAGCAGGAGAAATATCCAGAAAAGTACCTGGCAGTTAACAAGTTCACTACATCCATTTTCCTATCCTTTCATTGCCCATGACACATATATTTACTACCTTTGATATTATTTACCTCCATATAAGGAACTCATTTATTTTTCCATTAATAGTGGTGAGTTATGGTGTATCATAGTGCTGTTGTGAGGTTTTGTTGAGATATTTATACAAAGCTCTCCACGGAACGCTTATGCATAGCCAATGCCCAATAAATGTTGTCATTATTACTCATGAGCATTCATTCTTTACCCCTTACTACTAAATAAATGTAATACAAATTAAAATGTACATTTTCACTTTACTTACTTTACTTTGATGAATAGGGGTTTATTATTCTCACATGAGGTAGATGATGGTATGACTGATTCAGCTGTCCATCACAGCCATCAAGGTTCCAGGCTCACAGCTTTCTGCTCTACTATCCCTGGTGTATTCTTACTTCACTATATTTTTATGCCAACAATAGGAAAATCAGCTGGATTTTTTCACATTCAGGGAGAATCTTACATTTTTCAGTTTTTTAGTGCTTATTTTCTACAATTTTTCATTGTTGCCCACCTTTTCTTAGACACTCTTGTTTTTCGTGACATTAGAATGTGCAGAAGAGTCACCTATAGGAACTTAACAATGCAGATTCCCAGGGCCATACTCACAGAGCTTCTGACTAAATCTGTTCAGAGTGGATCCAGTGAAAACACAATATGGACAGTTCCTTTGGGTGGTTTTGAAGCCCCTTACAATCTCTTTCTCTCCATTGTTACAATGTTCTTTTGTTGTGTCCTTCATTAGTTCTTCTTTCTCTTTCCCTGGCTAGTTCCTACTAAATTCCTGTACATGAGCATTTTTCTGTATCCTAAATTCTATCAAGCTCACCTATTTTCATGACTTCAGCCCCTTGAAGACAAGACTAATGTCACTTATTCATTAATTCATTAACAGGTTGTTGATCCTGGCAAATGCCCGCTCAGCTTACTAAAGTAGGAAAACAAGGAAGATGTCTATTTAGGAGGCATTGGCATCAAGGTGATAGTTCACCTACCCACGTACACAAACAAACTCACAGAACCTGGCACATAATAGGTGCTTAAAATAAAAACATCGACATGAATGAATGAACAAGTGAACTATCGCCTCTCCAATGATGAATTCTAAATTTATATCCACTGCCTTGCTCTTTTATTCTGGTGACCCCAGGGAACTTCTTTCAGTGTCATTTTTTTTTTTTTTACTGATAGAGATGTTGGAAAGAAGCCAATTTATCAGTCATCAAAAACCAAGTTACTGAAAGTCAATTTTTTTTGACTTATGTATATTTCATGGCAGAGAAAAGGACGGCAAGGGAGATAAGATGAAAATGCTGGGGAGTGGGTACAGAGGTCAGATGAAGGTAGGATCTAAAGCGAATAGAGGGAATTTTCCTTAAAAATAAAAAGAACATCTCTTTCTCTGATATAGAAGAAGACATAAAAAAAGTGTGAAGGAAAGGTAAAAATTGAAGTTTGAGGAAGGATGACATAAGCATATAAATGGCGTCTTAATATTCCTTATATAATAGGTGCTTATGGTGATCAGCCAGAATTGAGTAACGCTAAGGACTGAATTGGGGAGATTAAAGAAACTAAAGGATGAGCAAAGGATAGAGAAAATGTTATCCAGGGCCCAAATAAATGTAGAGTATGATTTTACAGCAATTGAGGTTTGTATGATATTGTCTGGTGACTCAGAGTTGGGGTTTCCCATTGCGGTTACAGTTGTTAAGAATTCAAGAGAATCTGGCACAGAGCTTCTCAGTAGGGATGGACATGGCACTGATACCCATGCTGTATTAGTCTTCTGGGGCTGCCATAACAAATACCACAACCTGGTTGGCTTAAACAACAAAAATGTATCTTCTCACAGTGCTGAAGTCCAGAAGTCCAAGATCAAGGTGCTTTAAGGATTGGTTTCTGGTGAGGCCTCCCTTCCTGACTTGTAGACAGCCACCTTCTTGCTATGTTTTTACATAGCATTTCTTCTGTGCGTATACATGGAGAAAAAGATCTTTGGTGTTTTCATCCTTTTCTAATAGTGACTCTAGTCCCATGGGATTAGGGCCCTACCCTTAATATCTTAATTACCTCCCTAAATGCCCTCTCCAAATCCAATCACCTTAGGGGCTGGGGCTTCAACAGAGGGATTAGGAGGGGAGACAAGTCAGTTCATAACACAGACTCATCTGGTGGGCATTTTCCAGAATTCACATCTCAGGGTCTTTCTTCAGATCTATTGGATCAGATTTCCTGTGTTACACAACCCCACTCCTCAAATGTGTGTGTATGTGTATGCATGGCAGGGGGTGGATATAGCCAACCAATGCTGGGGGAAATATAGCCAACAATGTTAATATACAGTACAAAACAAGTACAAAAAATAAAAGAATACCAGAAAGTACCAAAAGAAGAAAAAGAAGGAGGAGGAGGAGGAGGGGAGGTGGAAAGAAATCTACAGTGCTGGAAATAGAGAACTCAAAGGTAGAACGGCCAGTATGCAATTAGCAGATGTCAGCCCATGGGGACTACTCAACCTGGAAATAAGTCATCACTGTTAGTGTGAAGTTTTAATGATAGGAGATATGGCTAGACCTGAGTGAGGCAGGGAACTGGAATTGAATGCTGTGTAAAGCCCCAAATCCTGCCTTCTAGACAGTGATGTGCTAGTACTAGTTCCTACCACCGGCCTTGCTGGGCTTTTCCAAAAACTCCCACATGAACCTATAAGAGAGTCATTATTTGGATACCTGCCATGCTGAAGGCATCAGCTGCCAAAGAGGCTTGCAGTGGAGTCCAGCCAAGAAAAAAGATTTTGTCCTTTCCTTCTCCTCCCTCCTCCTGTCCTCAACACTGAAAGAGCCATAGCTTGGAGAAGGGAGAGAAGAGGAGAGTAAAAGTGCACGAGTTGGGGGAAAGGGAAAATTCCTGTGACTCAGTGGGAGATTCAGCTTTGTAATGGTAGTGGACTAAGTGTTTATAGTTGAAAGTTCCCCCCAAAAGTTTTAAAAATCTGCCTCAGATATTAGTTAGGAATAGGTATGGGGGATTCATTAGATCACGGTTGAAATTAATTCAAGAAAAATACCTCATTGAGTTGAGTTGAGGCCATAATTGAGTAGGTAGGCAAATGTCTCAGAATAAGAATAATCAAGTGAGGGAGTTGAAAGAGAGAAAGCAAGTTCAAATCGTAGTTAAATGAAATGAAAAATAGCTTAGGTGGTTTTCCAAGATATAGGCCTGAGGTGACAGGTAAGGAGTTGTTTTGGGGTGGAGACAGGGAGGGAGCACCAACTTTGAAATTTTGTAGATAAAACTGCTAAATTATTATCACCATGAAAACTTGGCAACAAGCTGCTTCTGGTCAGATGCATCTTCCTATTTCTACTCTTGAGACCTAGAAATACTTAGGTCTTCATGAAATTTCTTTATGGTAATGATGGAGAAACTTCTGGAGACAACTTGACACGGAATCAAATTGTTCTTTCTACTCTACTTGCCTGGTTATTGCAAGTTTTCTGGTTCCAGACTACCAACCACATGCAGACTAATTGCTTTGCCTTTTTCTTTTGGAACTTATGTGCTCAAGGTTCTCACTCTTTGCCCTGAACTCTAGTAACTGTGTCCTCTTAATCTGCTGTTTGCCTACCAATTTCTGACCCAGTGATTAGACTTACTTCTCACATCTATTTATACTCACTTCTGCTTGCTTGTTGCTTAGTTTCTGACCTCACCAGCTCATCTTGAACTTTAATTATGCCTATTTCTGGAAAAAAAAAAATAATGTCCTAATGGCTGATTCCCTTGTCTTGTCAAAATTCTCAACTCGTCTACAATTTTGACTTTCCCAGTTCCAAATTCTAACCCCGTCATTGCTTTGCTTCTATCACACACAATCCCAGCATTTAGAGTTCAGTGTGTTTGCTCACTATCATTTTATTTCTTATTTTAGTCACCTAATTTTTTTTTACATTTCCTTGTTTCATTGTAAGCTATATGAGTTCATGCCACCACTGAACAGAGTTTATTAGAGCAAAGTTGTTTTTCCCAAGTAATAGTACCTTGTTTATAGGACCTCAAGAACATGTCTACGCTAAATCTGCCAAAAAAGGATGAAGATTTAATCATTTTGATTTGGTCATGTTAAATTCTCTTTGAGCCACCATTATACTACTGATAAAATAGGACCCATGTATGACTTGCATTCATGATAGTATTTTGGGGGGTAGTTCTAGTCTAACTACAGATTGTAACACTTTTAGTTCTCCCATTTTCTTAAATATTATATATCTTTGTTTCCCATCATCCTGTTAATGCTTGTTTTCCATACATCTTGCTATCCCTTTCGGTGATACATATTGTCATTATCCTTTAGAGTTCCTCTTCATATCTTTAAAAATAGAGTGTTAGATATTTAATAGCTTCATATTCTTCCTGTTTCAAGCCTTAGTCACATTTTCCCAGTTATTTGGAACCTTATGCATTACTATTATAAACAGAAAAATAATTAAGCTGCTTCTCCCATTTAACTCTTTCTAATCTGTAAGAATTCAAAATGAAAACCAGATGTAGTGTCATATAAGTGTGTATATTCTTTATATATTTTTGCCTAATATCTTCCATATTGGACATTTACCATTAGATTTTTCTAATACTAGGTATAGATAATTATCTACATGTTCCTTTCTTCCTTTCTTTCTTTCTTACTTTTAAAGTAGGCTCCACAGGGGCCCCAGGGTGACTCAGTAGGTTAAGATGAATAAAATAAATAAATAAAATCTTAAAAAAAAATAAAGTAGGCTCCACATCAGCACGGAGCCCAACATGGGGCTTCAACATATGACCCTGAGATCAAGACCTGAGGTAAGATTGAGTTGGACACTTAAGGGACTGAGTCACCCAGGCACCCCTCTATATTTCTTTCTAATTCAAACAATAAGGATAAGTATAGTATAAAAAGTGAAAGAGGGACACCTGGGTGGCTCAATCAGTTAAGCAACTGCCTTTGACTCAGGTAAAGATCCCAGGGTCCTGGTATCTAGCCCCTCATCGGGCTCCTTGCTCAGTGGAGAGCCTACTTCTCCCTCTCCCTTTGCCCCTCCCCCCTCAAATAAATAAATAAAATCTTAAAAAAAAAGTGAAAGATTGTGTAATCACACCCTGACATAACCAGTGTAAAAAGTTGTATAATTTGTCCAGAGTCGTTCTTGCTGTGAGGGCATAAGAGGAAGTACAGGATACAGTGCCTGAACTTAGGGAATACAGACATCTAGTAGACTGGACAAACTGTGAAATAGCAAGAAAAATAATTCCAAAGAAATATATAAACATGTGATGGTATAGTACACACTGCATAAATTCATGCTGAACGAATTAAAATTCACTGGAAAGATTATTATAGGAAAGATTAATTTTTTTAAAAGATTTTATTTATTTATTCGACAGAGATAGAGACAGCCAGCGAGAAAGGGAACACAAGCAGGGGGAGCGGGAGAGGAAGAAGCAGGCTCATAGCAGAGGAGCCTGATGTGGGGCTCGATCCCAGAACTCCGGGATCACGCCCTGAGCCGAAGGCAGACGCCCAACCGCTGTGCCACCCAGGCGCCCCATGAGGAAAGATTAATCTTAAACTTGGCTTTGAGGAGGAGGTAATACAACACTTAGAAAATGCCCAAGCTTTGTTGTAAGGCAGGCCTGGATTCAAACCCCAGTTCTGAATTTTACCAGCTGTGTGATCTTGGGCAAGTTCCTTAACTGCTCTGATTCCTTTGTTTTCCCCCTATGTAAAATGGGGATAATCTTTTAGTGTTGCCATGAGAATGGAATTAGATCATACGGTTTTTCATAGTATTCACTCAATGAATGGATGTTTAATAGTCTTCATTGTCCCACATAATCTGCTACACTTTCTGTTAAGTCTTCATATTCTCTAAGGTATACAAAAATAATACAATTTACTAGCAAATGTAGAAAATATAGTTAAAATTTATACAGCTTCAAAAGAATTTTTAAATTTTATAAGCCATCATTTAATGATATTCATCATTAAAAAGGAGATTTTAAAATGTAAAGAACTTTGAAATGCTTAGTAAAAGAGCTGAGATTTCAGTTTTATTTGTGTGGCTTATATACTAGTTAAATAACTCAGATGATTTTTTTTGGATCATACAGAATCCCTCCATGCCTAAGATTGCCACCATTTGTTATGTCAAGGCCAAATCAATGGCTACACGATCATGGCAAGAACACTGTAAGTGTTTCTGGGTAATGATTAAGCAAAGACATATGGTCTTTCCCTGAAAACAAAGACAAGCAATTCTTTAAGAAAGCTTAAAATGACCACTGAACTCTGAACCAGAGCCCAAATAATGAATACCAAGCTACCTCCTCAACAAGAAATGTTATCCCAGCAGTGCAGCTGCGAGCTAATTAAAAAGCCCAGACCGCTGTGCTGAACTTTAGTACTGCATTTACAGAATTAATTCAGAGGACATGTTATTAAAGTCTGGGGTTTATCAGAAGAAGGCAGCCTCTTTTTTTGAGCAGCATTTAAAAAATTAACATACTGGATAAGCCGCTTATTACAGATGGAGCCTATGAGATCCTTCGTATAGATGCAAAAACTAAGCCACAAATTTCTAAGCAAAATAATGAGGCTATGGCACTCTGACATTAAATCCAAAAATAGCGCTGTAGATAGCCTGAGAGCACTTTCAAAAATAAATTTATATTCTATATGATGATTTCTAAGATTCTAAAAGACAGATTGATGACCACTAATACACTGGGAGCTAACAGCTAGATATGTATCTAAAATATGTAGCAATTCCGTACTTCATTAACTCAGAAATAAATCAGTAATAATTGGAATTTGTAAGAAAAGAATAGTTTATTTAAATATTTTACTGTAAAGTAGAATACTTTCCTTCTAATTAATGTTCATAACTGGGCTTTAAAATTTATATCTAGAAACCTAAATAATAAACAGAAGTGCTACTTTATCAGTACATTTTGAAAGCTGTCATTATTTAAGTTATTACATGTGGGCAGTAAGCGTAGAAGTAAGGTATGGAGACATTTAATGCCCGGAAACTTTTTGGAGGCCATAAAATCTGTTACATCATTTCAGGCACCTTATTGTCGCGATTTAAGAAGACACGGAACAAGTCTGAATTCATTACAACCCTATGGCTCCAGTCTAAAAGGGAGAGAGGGGCACTTACTTTACATTCCTTTCAGTGTTGTAACGAAATAACAGCTTTTGAGTAGCTGAATAGTTTGTGTATCTATGATGTAACAGGTAAAACTCAATCTGAAAAAAACCAACAGGAGCCTAGGGAGACACTTCATACTAACAAATAAATGAACTTCCATACAATATATACTCCTCATTTATAAATTCAATAGATGCATAATGAATTAAGGAAAGCAGTAGGGCAAAGTGAGGGAAATTTTCTACATATCTTTTAAAAATTATTTTTAGTTTTCATTTTGGATTATGAAAATTTTGAACATACAGATAAATATAGAAAATAATATCACAGGTACCTATGTACCATATCAGCTTTTAAACTGGGGAGGCAAAGGAAATCTGATGGCAACCTCGTTAACAAGGTTGACTTACCTACTTTAAAAAGTAGGTATACATATCTGATCTTATTGTTCCATACAGGTTCTACCAGAATATTACTTTCTAGATGGAAGAACAAATCCGACTCTGCTATAGGAATTCCATACTTTGATTAAATAGTTGATTTCCTCCCTAGATCCTCCAAATACCTTCCTAAATAATCCTAAGCAGGAATGAAAGACCTTTGTAAGAGTTGGTAATTTGCAAGAAAAGCTAATTAAAGGAAAACAAAGAGAAAGTTTATTAGCTTGGCAGATTTTCCAGCCATCTTAACTTTTTGAGCTAAGACATGGAATTTTGCAAATATCCTCTTACAGCTCATCCAAGCCAGATATTCCCTTGGTAAGACACCATGGTAAGCTCCTCCCCTCGTCCCTCTACCATTGTTGGAGCCTGTTGAGCTAAATGTCTTGCCACATTTAGGATGTAGTTTGGAAGAAGGCTCTGAGGCAAAGATTTGATGACTTGATAAAATGCAACATCAGCATTTTTTCTTGGCGGGAATAGCTTTAGGAGTAAGAGATGACCGAGGAAGTGAGTTGTTCAGAAGATATCTAGTTTTACTCTTAGGAAATGAACTGGATTGAGTTTAGATGGAATGTTAAGAATTTTTGCAAGTGGAAGGTCAGAAAGCAAGATGAGATTAGATAGGAAATCTGTTCAAAAGGAGTTTCACCAAGGTAAAGATGATCAGGACGTGAATATTGGTGAGGTTGAGAATAAGAAGATACATTTGGACATTGCAACTATCTTCAAATATTAAGGTTATTATCTGGAAAATGTAGGAGACCCATGTACAGGTGTTTTTTTGTTTTTGTTTTTGTTTTTGCTTTGTGTGTGTGTAATAGAAGCATCTCTCATGCACATTCAACACTGAGTACCTAGTTATATTTCAGGCACTATACCAGCCACATGGGTACCGGGGATATAAGGCTCACAGTCTGGTGGGAAAAATAAAGAAGAAAACAATTTGAATTCGGTGTGATATGTATCAGGTATGAATGTGTGCTGTGGGAGCTTCACAGATGAAATGAAGCCCAAGCTGAATTTTTAAAAATTAGCTTGGCCATAGGAGGCAAGAGGAGAAGGCTTTCCAGGTAGAACGAATAACACAAAGATAGGGAAGTGTGAGGAAATGCTAGCTCTTTACAAATTACAGGTTATTCATAATGGCTGGAGTTGGATGTGAGAATGAGGTTGGCTGGGATCAGAGTCTTCAATATGATGCCAAGAAGTCTAGTTCAAAGCAGTGGGTGACAGGATCAGATTTGTGTTTTAAGAAGTTACTCTGACAGCATTATGGGTTAATGGTTGCAAGGAGTGGGGACAACTCTCCCAGAAGGCTGGGCCATTTCAGGAACACAAGTGGAAGTGATGAGAACACAAACCAGGAAAGTGGTGATGGGGATGGAGAGAGGGGAAATATTAAGGAGCTGGACTCTATAGGACTCTGAAATCCATTGAATTGGAGGGGTAGAAAAATAACAGAAGGATTCAAACTCATTCCCAGTTAGGCTTGGAATGCATCTGCTTACAAAACAGGGAGTTCCTCATCTCTAGAAATGAGAATCCTTCAACCAAAATCTGCATGATTATGTCAGAGACTTTTGCACTCAGTGGATACTCGAAATTCCATGATCTCTAAGGACCCTTAGAACTTAAAGTCTTATTTACATTTGTATTACTAGAAAGTTAAACTATCAGAGAATCATGTTAAATGAATAATTTCTCTAAAAATGAAATCTATAAGTTTCCCCACATATCTTTAGTAACTTACACAGGCCCATGGGGATTTTTCAATAATCCTGTAGATATAAGTCCTCATCTAGACAAGAGTAGCCATCTAGGCAGATTGTTGTAAGATGTTAAATTAAATTTCAAAATGTACATGTGCATGTCTTTGTCTCTTTCTGTCTCTCTATCTCACACACATATACATATATTCATAAAACAAGTTTTGAAAGTTCTACATCTATAAAATTTTCTATAGTATGTACACATGGTTCTAATATCACTCTATGTGATCCGAACTCCAAAGAGTTAGGTAAAAATATATTGTGGATTTGATATAAATCTCTGTGGATTAAAGCATTTACTCCATCTAAAGCTGAAAGTTGTCAAAAGTCAATAGCTATTAATGGCGATTCGAAAGAATTGATCTGGAAAGGAGTCAAACTGCAAAATTACTTTCCAAAAAGAAACAAAGCCTTCATAATAAATACACAAAACACAACTCTGGCAGTAAAAATAATTGAGGCCAAAATGGCCAATTCAGTGAGTAAGACAGAAAGCCAAAAAAATTCGAAACTCCTGTGATGGGTAAAATAATAATATTAAATAAATAAGATAATATAAATTTACCTCAAAAAAAAAAAAAGAAAATATCAAACTCTTATTCCCTTTGGACCAAATTCTTGGACAACATTAGGAAGAACTGTTTGGGGTGCCCTTCCGTTCCGGCCTGCTGACCCTTCTGTATCATCTTGCATCCAAAGCCCTCTATGCTGCCCAGACTCCGTCTTCCCGGTGTTCCACCCTTCCTTCACTTACCCACAGACCTCGGGTCTTCCCCTTCCGCCTGTAAACCTGATGTGGTAAGTGCTGGTGTGGACTGTACACATCTCAATAAGTTGGAGACAGTTTTGGTCAGAGAGCAGGTGGGTATCAAATCACAGAGCACTCGGGGAGCTGCGGACGTTTACATTCAAAACACTGCCCTTTCAGGGGCGCCTGGGTGGCTCAGTCGTTAAGCGTCTGCCTTCGGCTCAGGGCGTGATCCCGATGTTCTGGGATCGAGTCCCACATCGGGCTCCTCCGCTGGGAGCCTGCTTCTTCCTCTCCCACTCCCCTGCTGTGTTCCTTCTCTTGCTGGCTATCTCTCTGTCACATAAATAAATAAAATCTTAAAAAAAAAAACAAAACCCACTTCCCTTTCAAAACTGCCTGCTATAATATTACACCTGAGTTGCCATTCATTATTTGCCCCTGTGCAAACATGTGTCACTCTCCTGGCCCCATAAAAAGAAGAAAAACAACAACAGCAGAACCCCACCAGGATGTGTAGCAATCAGCCGGCTTATGTTCTTGCCACAATGATGACTCAGGGTCTGGATACACATGTGACTTTCAGACTTTCCCCCTGTCACTTTTCCACTGTATCTCATTTAGCGTGTGAGCTAATCACAAAAATTCTTAGTGCAATCATTTGTAAAATTTTCCATGACTGTAAAGAGTCATAGAGTTTTATAGCATTTAAATACCATCCATGATAAAAAGTCCACTTTCTTCTGATTTTTATTTTCTTGTTTGGCTGCCAAACTTAGTGATAGTGACTTAATGGGCAAAGAGTAAATGATTATTGCTTTAACTGGTCTCCACTGGTTAATTCATAGGAGGCTTTTAGAAATGCACTTATTGGGGCGCCTGGGTGGCAGAGTCCTTAAGCGTCTGCCTTTGGCTCAGGGCGTGATCCTGGCGTTCTGGGATTGAGCCTCGCGTCAGGCTCCTCTGCTGAGAGCATGCTTCTTCCTCTCCCACTCCCCCTGCTTGTGTTCCCTCCTGTCTCTCTGTCAATTAAATAAATAAAAATCTTAAAAAAAAAAAAAGAGAAATGCACTTGTTGTATAATTAAGAGAGATCTGTGCCGCCTTTGGAAGTCATTGACCATGGAAGCCTTCGTTTCCTAATTGCCCGTCACCCATCCTATTGCTGTCAACAGACAGTCTCACCTTCAGAGACTGCTTTCTCTGAGTCAAAGCAGTGTCCTTGATCATCTGTGTATTCTCTTCAGGTTATCTCTGAAATCTGTGCTCCTCAAGATCCCAGGGCTTCTGCTGGTCTCCTCATTTGTAAAAAAACAGCTTCAGAATTTTCAAGAAGATTGGAATAATCAGACGTTTTTCCCCACCCATTTCTCTTACTTCTACAATTATCATATCTTACTGCTTTACAGTAATCCTCCTACCCCAAGATTCAAAACTCTAATTTTGCCATTTAGGCCATTATAAAATGGGTGCTAGAGAATAGTTCTGGTCTTCAAATGAGGTGCTTGTAAATACAGCATTATTAGAGTTCAAGAATGTCTTCATCTTTTGTGTTTGCCATGCATTTGTCCAGGCTCTATGCTAAACGATTCTGCACTTGACCTCCAGCTACCTTTCCCTCCTCTTCCTTCTAATAGTTACAAGCTTTTCCCATAGGTTACCACAAGCTGTTCTACCTCTTCCCTACTCTAATGGTGCACTTATGTTCTGTATACTGGGGCGGGGTGCTTGCACCAAGCTTATTTCTCAAAGTTTTTCAGAGAATATGGAATTTGAGCATGGTAAATGCAATCGATTTTCTTTGTTATTTGTCAGGCAAGTAGCTAATGTAAGCCTTAAAATAGTATTGTAAATTATTATACGTAACAGTTATAAGTGGCTGAGTGCCAATCTTGTGCTTTTAGCTGTGAAGAAGAAAATTTTCTTACAAAACTGTGACTAGATACTATTGGTAATAAAATACATTCGTGCTAACTATTGTGGTAAGATTGGAAAAGTTAGAAATGTTGATGCCCTTAATATCACCATCCTCCCCCCCCCCCCCCGTGATACTTTAGTAGAACATGGAACTGGATACTAAATCTAGAGCATTTTTCTTTCCAGTATTATTTTATAGGCCATTCTAATTCTAATTTTAACTAAAAAGTCAGGCTTTTCCAAAACTATTTCTATTACCAATGAAAAGTTGTGTTGACAGCTCCCTACGACTTTGTCAGTGGTAACCTTGCTTTTATTAGAATTGATTCTATTGTCCACACTAGATAGGGCAGAGATTGCACCAGCTAAGGGAGATAGATAAATTTAAATTTCTGGGGTATCTCTTTTTTTTTTCCTCTTGGTATAAATATTTAATTATGCCAGGAGAAATTCTGAAAAATTGCGACACACGATGGGATTGATTCCCCTATAAGTAGGGCATGCATTATGTAGCTGAGAAAGGAACTAACACTTTTAAAGTTTTTCTAAGTGATGGCTCTATTCTAGGTACTTTAAAATATTCACTTTCATCTTCACTGTATCCTACAAACTAGATATCATCAGTCCTATTTTACAGATGAGTAATGAGGGTTAAATAACTTGCCCAGAGTTGCACAGTTATTAGTAGGAAAAGGTAGGGTTATGACATGGTTGATTCTGAAGCTCATGTCTCTTTCACTTTCTTAAAATAGTTCCCTCCTTTTCATCCTTAGGGAGAAATATCAGCCTTGCAATATATTATGATGCCTACTTCAAGAGCCCTCTAGTTTGAGGGATAAGATTGTGGGCTCTGGAGTTGAACTACCTGGGTTCCTATCACTCACTAATTGTGTAATTTTGACCACTTACTTGTTGTCTCTGTGTCTCAGTTTCTTCATCTGTAAAAATGGGGTGATTACAATAATATCCACTCGGTAGTGTGGTTTGTGTATAAGAATGCACATAAAACTCTCAGCAGAGTGGTTGATACGTCGCAAGGTTTAATGGATACTGTTTTCCAGGAGTTTGATCTTTCTGTGGGTAGAGAAAAGAAGTCGGAGTTGTAATTTCTTCTTGGCTACTTATGTCTGGTTCATTTAGTAATCAGTGTTTTGTTTTAGATCCTTACCCAATTTTACATATTAATTTTTTTCCTTCATGCAATATAGAAGATGAAAACATGGCCATAAATTCCTTGCTAAGCCTCTCTTTGAGAGATGGAGTCTAATTCTCCTTCTCTTGAACATAGGCGAGACTTAGTGACACGCTTGGTGAATAGAATAGGACAGAGTGGGACTTTTGAAACCAAGTAATAGAAGGTCTTGTATCTTCTGCCTGTCCCTCTTTGAATGCTCACTTTGGAACCTCTCAACTAGCAAGTAAGAAGCCTGACGGCCTTGGCACTTCCATGTTGGAGTGGTCACAGGTAGGCAATCCAGTCATCATGCCCAACATAAGCCCGATCTTCCAGTCATCGCTGCCAAGGAGTGAGAAGTGTAAATAAAGCTGTCTTAGACACTGCAGTCCAGGCCAACCACCCGCTGAGTATCAGTGAATCTGGCAGAAGAATCTCCCAACTGAGCCCTGCCCTAATTCCTGAGCCACAAAATCACAAAATCGTAATACAAGGATGATTGTTTTAAGCCACTACGTTTGGAGGTAATTTATTACATAGCAATATGTAGCTGAAACATGTATTTATTTATTTAAAAAGAAACTATTATACTAGCCCCTGTTCTAGGCACTGGGGAATGTGTCTATGAACAACCGAGGTGAGGCTGCTACTCTCACGGAGGTTACATTCTACTGAGGGAGACACACGACAAAACACGAACAGGTAAGTATATATATATATATATATATATATATATATATATATCATTTCAGATGCTTACAAATACTATGGAGAAAAAATAAAACAGAAGGAAAAAACGGAGACTGACAGGGGTTGGTGTGTGTGGCTATTTAGGTAGGCTGATTAGGAAGGGTCTCTCGGAGGACAGTTCATTCGAACAGAAATTTGAAGTGTTAAAATTATGCATTCACTCAGTCACTCATTAACCTGTCTACCTCTTCAAAAAACAGGCAATGATGAACCAGTACTTTGTGTCAGGCATTGTGCTAAGTGCTGAATAAGACAATCCTAGTGTCTTTTGAGGCAAACAGACATGGGGAGTGACGAACAGCATCCCACGAATATGCTGCCAAAGAGACATGCAGGTGGAGTTTTGGAGGCACAGGGAGATAGAATACTTTTTTAAGTAATACGTTTTTCAAAGGAGTCAACTGTGGAAACTGAATACTTATTCAAAGGATGCTTATTCAAATGTGCTATTGCTTAAAACCCATCAGAAGCTTCCCTTTTGCTATTGTGCAAGTGGGAGCACAGTGCCTGGCCCAGAGATGCTGCAGGAAATATTTGTTGAATTAAAACTGCTTCAAGATACAGGTCTAAGTCCTATAAGAATCTTTCTTGCTACTCGCTCCTCTTCTCGTTTGAGCCCAAATGATTTTATATAATATGATCATTCATTCCCCTTATTCATCAGAGTTGGCCCTGAATTTTGTTTTGCTCCCCCCATCAAATTTATCCTGAAACATTGAAGACTTGCCAATACTGAGGATATTCAAAAGAATATTTTGTTCACTTTCTAAAGGATGGCCCAAAAAAGGAATGTTGAAAATATTTTTAGCAACAGTAGAAGCGGAGCCAGCATGAGTGCAGGGCCTCCTGAGGTGACTCATTTGAAGGAAGCATCATTCATTTGGATGTTTAAGTGATGCTGGTTTTCTTTGAAGAAGCGATCGTATTACTTTATAGTCAGGCCATGTTCTTGCGGATGTTCATTAAGTTGAGCCTGATTTCATTTGTGCCCATGTTTTCAACCATCTTTGTTTTCATAGATTCTCTCAAATATGGCTTCCGCTTCAAACGTCTCGTTTCCTACCTCTATACCCAAAAGTGTCCCCAGTCCTAAAACTCTGTTTCTACTAAACTCAGCTAACTTTCTAGTCTTCTGAAACATTTAGTCCTCTTTTAATCCCTACTTAGTAAATAGTATTATCACCAACCTAGCTGTAGAAGTCATCTCCAACACCTTCTGCGTCCTCAACATTCATAACCGACCTCTCACCAAATCTTGTTGATTCTACTTTCAGAGTATATCTTGAGTTTCCAGTCACCCTTTTCCACTATAATTGCCTTGATTCAGGATTTTATTAGTTTTTTTGTTTTGTTTTGTTTGTTTTTGTTTTGCCAGAGTATTATCCCTTCTGCTTGAAATGCTCTTACTCACCTCAACTACCTGGTGAACATATTTTTTTAAGACTCAGGCTAACCTGACCTTTTTTGTATTCCTTAGCATCTTACTCATGCTTCTGTAGTATCCTTAGTCGCACTGTAGTATTTTCTTTTTTCACAGCTTACACAGTATTCCATTTATCCATTTGAATGTATATATTAAACATAGGGCAGGCAGTCTGCTAGATCTTGCTATGCAAAAACAGACATGATCTTAGACCCTGTGGGGCATATAATAGAGTGAGGGAGATGGACAATAAAAGAAATAATTATAGTAATGTACAATGAGCATAATGATAGGTGGATGACAGGCAGACATGAAAATATATAATATAATTACATAGGGTTAGAAAAAGGTTTCCTCAGGCAATAATATTTAATCCGAAGCCTGAAAGATGACTTTGAGTCAGCCAGATTTAGGGATGGGAAAGCGGGACTGGAGGGGAGAATATTCCATTCAGAGCAGATAGCATGTGCAAAGACCCAGAGGTCACAGAGAAAGGCCACTGAAGGAATTGAAAAAAAATACTGTAAGGCTATCAATAAACATTTGTTAAATGAATACAGTCTGGGGATATGAGTCCATCTGTTATGCTCAGTTTTCTGAAGAACACAGAAAAACTTTTAGTTTAATTGTACAGAAAACTTTGTTTGTGGACTTCCCTACATTCTTAAACAGAAACCACCTGATTTCACTTTTATTTGACAATTCAAGATAATCAATAATAATTTCGGTAATTGCATTGATGTAATAGTCATTGCTAGTTGCCTCTATTCATATCCATTGCAACCTCTCTTCTCCCCTGTTAACAAAACCTGATTTCATTGGGCTGGCAACGAGCTCTGCCCCAGGAGATGGATTGTGATTGTTTTAGAATTGCTCTATCCATTATGGGAAGTAGCTACTGAACACCAGGGCCACTAGTGAGGCTGGTCCAAACTGATGTGCTGTGAGTGTCAAATATATACTGAGTTTCATGTACTGTGAAATCTTGCTTTGTGAAATATCTCTGTTAATCATCTCACAAAACCAACGTTTCCTTAGCATATCATATGGGTAAACATTGATCTGATTTTACAGATCACGATGTTAAATCTTAGAGAAGTTCCCTGATTTGCTCAAAGTCTAAAACCTACTTAACCACATAATTGCAGAGTGTAGGCTGCTGTCCTCAAAGATAACGGAGGAACTTGAGAGACAAGTGTCTCCCAGAGCTATCAGTAAGCAATTAGAAGATAGAACAGCACATTCTAGGGAAGAAGAGGTATCAATCTTTCAGAAGGGTTGAAGCAGTTGAAAGAAGGGGGATACTGGATGAATTTTCTGAGCTCCATGGTGTTCAGGTTCTGAATCTTTGTGCGCTTCTTGTGAGTTTGGGCTGTGGCCAGTTGAAAGAGCCTACGAGAGCAGAAACATTGTTCTCATCACATAATTTCCTATTCCTTTACCTCCAAAATCCTACAGCTTTTCATCTAGGTGCCACAAGAGAAGCTTTTAAAAAATAGAAGCACTGGACGGGGAATAAGGGTCTGGGACATGAAGGAGATAGCATCACTTTGTTCAATAGCCATCGGAAATCAGTTTGAACTTTTCAGATCTAATCATATGGAGAGACTTAACCCACAGTCTGATGAAAGATTCAACCAGTGTGAGATTTTGGAATACAGAATATCTCTGAGTTAGGACACATAGACCTTCTAGGACCCATTTTGTGGCTAGAACTTTAATTCAAAGTAGAGACAGTTCATTGAGTTGATCTAATTGTGCTTCCTCTTTCCTTGGAATAATGGCCCTGGAGAGTAGGAGAGATAAATAAGGGCTTCCGGTGTCTAACTTAAAAGTCCACCTATGTCAGGATGCCTGGGTGGCTCAGTGGATTAAGCATCTGCCTTCAGCTCAGGTCATGATCCCGGGGTCCTGGGATCGAGCCTTGGGGCTGGGCTCCCTGCCCAGCTGGGAGACTGCTTCTCCCTCTCTCCCTCTGCAGCTCTGCTGCCCACCCCTCCCCACCCCTACCCCTTGTGTTCTCTCTCAAATAAATACTTGGCTCATGCCATCTCCCCAGGGGCTGATTGAGATTTGCTCCCTTTGCAGCCCTCATTCCCAGCTGGCTCTGGTCCTTCCACCTCTCCCCTCACCCAGCTGCTAGGCTTCTGTTCTCATGGGTGTGGGGGGGTCCCTCCTCGCCACTGCACAGCTCTGTTCTGAACCCCAGTGTAGCCTGACTCTTAGCTTATGAGCACTTCTGCCAAAGAATCTGGAGCCCTTCCTAGAGACTGGGAGGAAGTAATTTTGAATGACACAATCCTATGTCTTTCCATACAGTTTTCTTCCTCCCTACTATTAACAGGTATCACAGGATAGATTTTAGACATTTTGACCTTTTCTTACTTTAGGTTAGCAATGGTTGTATAACAATAGGAAGGTAGTTAATATGACTGAACTGTACATTTAAAAATGGTTAAGTTAGTGAATTGTGTGTTATGTGGATTTATCACAGTAAAATTTAAAAAACCCAACAAAAATAAAAAATGAAAACATACCTTTAAAAAATTTATGAGTAAACAACAAAAAATCTTTGCCTCTATGGAGCTTATAATCCGGCAGGGAGAGCTGGACAACATATAATTAAATTATTCATATGTTAGAAGGTGATAAGCAGTATAGACACAAAAAGTAGAACAGGGTAAGGGGGGTTAGGCAACACGAGGTTGGTTGTTATTTTAAGTAGGATCGTCAGAGTAGGCTTTACTAAGGAAGTGACTTGAGCAGAGATGTGGATGATGGAATTAGCCACATGAATATCTGGGGAAAAAACATTCCAGGGCAGTGGGAACAGCCAATGCAAAAGTCCCAAGGTGGGAGCACACCTGGTATGTTGAAGGGACCACGAGGAAGCCAGTGTATCTAGGACAACGTGAGTGGGTGGGGGTGGTGGGAGAGAGTGGTAGAAATTGAGGTCAAAGAAGTGAGGGGACGTCTGATCATGTATGTTCTTGAAACTATTTGAAAGACTTTGGTGTTTACTCCGAGGGAAATGGAAACCACTGCAAGATTTTAAGGAGAGGAATGAATGACATGATGTAACATCTGTAAAAGGAGAATTCGGGGCAGGAGGAGGCACAAGGAGACCTGTTAGGGGGCCGTTGCGTTAGTGTCTGCGTGGGAGGGGATTGTGGCTTCGGCCAGGGTGCCTAGATTTTCAGAGGTATTTTAAGGTGAGAGCCAACAGAATTTCCTGCAAGAGCAGAGGTGGAGTGGAGAAAAGAGGAGTCAAGGATGATTCCAATATGTTTGACCTGAGCACCTGGACAGAGAGAACACCATTATGGGAGAGGCTTTGAGTAAGCAGATTTTTTTTTTTTTTTTTTTTAGTCCTGGTGGGAGACCAGGAGTTCCGTTTTGGATACATTGAATTAGCTGCGTTATCGTTACAATCTATATTTTTAAGTCGCACAAATGAGAGCCACGGAAAGCATGTATCACTGATAGAGCATCTGTCCCATAGTATTGGCTCAGACTAGGTGGGTCTTTTTGGATGTGGAAGGAAAAAGCGGATGTAGGATTGTAAGAACTCTGTGACTGACTCACACTTCTCATGACCTTCATTTGTGCAACTTAAAAAAAAATTAACCATAATGATAACAGAGCTAACATTTGTTGAGTTCTTACCATGCATTAGACACATGGCATATTCACTCTTGCTTATGTGGATATTTGGAGGAAACATTAAATTCAGTTAGAGCCTCCTGAATGTAAAGGTGTAGCTTTTCCTCCACAAATTCATGGAACCCTGTCTTCTATCCTTGGACTCCAGGGTAAGAACCCTGACGTGCTTTATAGTTCACAAACACCCCTTTGTGTACATTATTCATCCTTACAACTATCTTATAGGGTAGATCAGTGAGTTTACCCTTCACATGCTTGGAATGGCTTGCCCAAGGTGAAAACACCAGCCCGAGATTCTAGGTTCTCTGACTTCAAGGCCAACAATTTTCCGATTCCCCCTCACCCTTTTTTACTTAGAATATTTTTAAACCTCCAAAAATTTTATAATAGTGGAACGAACACTTGTATACCATTTACCTACTCTACCAATTGTTATTTTGCCACATTTGATTTATGTCTTAAACACACATGGATGTGCGCACGTGCGGGGACACACACACACACACACACACACATACAGATTTTGGTGACCTATTCTGAAAGTAAATTGCAGACATTCTGTCACCTCCAAATATATTGAACCTGCATTTCTTAACAATAAGGACATTCTCCTGTGTAACAAATCTTTCACACCTAAGAAATAGCATCATCTAACATAACAGCTACATCTACATTTATGTAACCGCCCCCCCCAATATTTTTATAGCTTTGTTTTTGTTTTTTTTTTTTGTTTTTTGTTTTTTTTTTTCTGTCTAGGAACTGAGCTAGGGATCATGCCTAACATTTGAGGATTGTATCCTTCCTCTCTTTGCACAGGACAGTTTTCCCACTTTTTGTTTCTCATGCCATTATCTTTTTTGAAAAGTCGGGTCACTTGTCATGCAGAGTGCCCCAAATTCTCTATTTGTTTAATTGTTTCCTCACAACTGGATTTAGGTTAAAATATTTGGGGCAGATAGTACAGAGGTGAATGTCAGCTTGCTCCACTGTCAGAGATGCTTCGTTCAATTACTGGACTAAGATGGCGACCGCCAGATTTCTCCACAGTAAAGATGAAATTTCTCCTTTTTAATTAGTAAGTGATCTGTGGAGTGTTACTTTGAGACCGAGGCTTTAACCTCCATCACTGATACCCGCTTACATTAATTATTGCACTGATGGCTACAGAACTCCCATTTTCTCCCTCTGCTACCTATAGGCCTGGACTCTTCTGCTCCTGAAGCTGTATTTCCAGGATTTGGAGACCACTCTGTCCAGTATATTCCCCTGTAGACATGAGCCATGAAATGATGGAAGGAGCAGGAAGTGAGCCATGGGATCACACAGCAGATCAGACAGCAGATAGAGTGATCACCATGTTCTAGAAATGCCTTGCAGCCCATATTACTGTGAAGCAGAACGGTTACTTTGGTGACAGAAAAGTTTCAGTTCTGTAATTCTTGAGTGGTTACAGTTTGTGTTTTACATAATGTAGCCAACTTTTTCTTCAAAATGGTTTCTTTTTCTTTCTTTCTTTCTTTCTTTCTTTCTTTCTTTCTTTCTTTCTTTCTTTTTGAAGAAAAACAGTTAAGACAACATATATTTGATAAAGATCTATTTTTAATCTCTTTACTTTCTCTATCCTGCTTCCTTTTCTTCCTCCTTATTTTCTCTTCTCTTCTCTCTAGAAGACTTCTTCTTTTTAAAAATCTGCTTTAAATTTCTCTCTGAATTTTCTATTTTCTCAGTTTGCCTCTTCCAATTGATCAGTCTCTACCATTTCCTTCCAGTTGATCTATCCCTCCTATCCTTCTAGGTAGAGAGAGGGATTCAGAAATTAGAAGGCAGTTTTAAATTATGACATACAATGCCATAGGTTCAATTCTTCATGTAATAAAATACCCGATTTTAGAAGATCCTCATTTAAAACAATTTTGTAGTACATTCTCAAACAGCCACTGATGGACTTAGTTGTCTCAACAATATTCTGGTTACTTTAGAATACATTATTTTGTTAATCATACTCTTTCTCTTATAAAACTGAAAAATAGGAAGTTTTTTTTTTCATGTTTTCTTGATAATTTCTAACCACATTTTTACACAGTGGTTTCATGTAAGCAGTTGTTGATAATCAACTGACAAGTGTTCTTATGTATGGAAGCCATGCTTATAAGGGATGGAAATGAGTGAAACATTTGAGAAAATGTATATTTAGCTTTCCAAACCTTAAGTTCCTATGGCAAGACGCACAAGTAGGTTTTTCTCTAATCCACTTACCTGTCCCACAAACAGCCCTATGGTTGTTCAAAGATTATTTTAATGATCCACTCCATAATTTATTTATTTATTTATTTATTTATTTATTTATTTATTTATTTAATGTTTTTTTATTATATTATGTTAGTCACCATACAGTACATCCCTGGTTTTTGATGTAAAGTTCGATGTTTCATTAGTTNATCCACTCCATAATTTAAATAGAGTAAAGATTTAGGTTTTTTCCGCTCAGTGTGCTTTAACTATAATTTTAAAAATCCCAGAGGTTCCAGAAATTCTTTCCTGAATAACTTATAACTCAAAATAATAATAACACTACTATAGTGTATGGCATAGTTTCAAGTTGATAAACATAATTTTATTGATTCATATGATTTTAAACTCAATTCTCTGAAACGAAGTTAGGGATTAGGCTGAGGCTTATGCGCAGGGGTGGGAGAAGGTCTTCTGCATTGACAGTTCCCCATGTACCTGCCTGTGGATCTCTGTCAGTAGTTTGTAAAGAGAGCTGTGGGAGATGTTTGCTCTGCCCTATAAGGACATCATTGGCCCTGCATCTGTATGTGGTTTTTCCAGACAAGAAATGTTGCTTTCTTCCAAATGTTAACCCATTCCCTACATAAACCTCCTGCCGCTAGAAATTTGGGCAAATAGAATAAATTGTATTTCAGGAGAATAGATTATCTGAAAATCAGCTTTGAAACCTGTTTAAGATTAACCAAGACTTTTCCAAATTTAGTTGACCCTGGAAATTATTCCTCTTACTGAATAAATCAAAACTACAAAAAGCATGTGTTTTTTTTAAAAAAATGGTGGCACTTGTATTCTGCAAATACACTTGGGAAATTAAAATTTAATGACTCTATATTGGGGGTTAAGTCCTAAACCAGATAGCTTTTGAAGGTTCCTTCAATTCTTATAACAATAAAACTCCAGTATAATGTGTTAACAAGATCTCATATTCAACCTGAAGTGTTAATAAAACATTATAGATTTTATAAATGTATAAAAAATGAATGTGTAAAATGAAAAAAATGTGTTGTTTACTAATGTAAGTGCAATTTTAAGGGGAATTAAAACGACGAGTTTTAGCTACATGGCATTTTATTGTATGGTTTTAAATGACATTTTAAATTGAAAGAATATTTTATTATAAACTAAATATTTATTGGGTTTATGACTCATGTTTTGATTATAATTTTTAAAAGCATTCTCTTATAGTCTTTTGTAATAAAAAAACAACAAAGGTCAAAACCTGCCATTGCAGATTTTCTGATATCTAGATCTTACCTTTAAAACCTATGGTACCACTCAAATGAAACATTAACAAATATTATTGTGACTTTTTTTATAATTAGATGCCAAAATAGGTTCACTATATAATCAAAATATATAAGGAGCTGGTAAGGACATAAATGATCTAGATTAGTTGAAAATATAAAAAAAATTATTTCAGTATTTCTTAGAAAAATATGCATTTTTTCCCATCAACTTTTGTTGCCTGGGTTAAACCAACCCAAGGACAAGAGTGAGATGACAGTAACAGTCATAAAACAGGAGTCGTCTGGTTTTTTTTCCCCTTTCTTCTTTGTAGAATTCCAGTCTTCACACATTTCTTCAAATAGTCCTGGGCATCCCTAGGATAGCTGATGGCTGTGTTGTCCTGCTGTTGCCAAAGCCACCAACAACCACAATGAGTTTGATCAGTTCTCTCAATGACCTGTAGAGATTTCGGTGTATGAAATGCCTCTTCTTTTTAGTTTTTACCCTTCACTGTATTCAGGACTCTATGGGGCTGACCTGGAGGAAAAGTGTTAGGGAGCACTGCTATCTGCTTGGTCTTGATTTTCTCTGCTCTTGGGTTGATTTCTTTTCCCAAAAACTTCCCACTTCTCAAATAAATAATCCTCTAGAATTTCTGCCCTCCAAGTTCTCTAGGTATGTCCAGATACACCTGAATCCTAGGGTGAAACTACCTTATAGTCAAGCCTGGAGCTCTATTAAAATATATTGTCATATGAAAATAAAACAGTTCCAACTTGAGAACAAGCATTTGGATCCCTGGAACCTATATGGATATCCAGTAGATGGTTTTGAGGTTGAAACAGAGACACAGCTGGCACTAGGGACTCAGATGCCATCAACTCCATGTGTTTCATTTCTTGTGCAAGTTAGTTTTTGTTTTCATTTTTTTAAGAAGGAAAGATAGCATACATGCAAGAGAGAGTGAGTGGGGAGGGGCAGAGTGAGAGGGAGAGAGAGAATCTTAAGCAGGCTCCATGCCTGGTGGGGAGCTGACATGGGGCTCTATCTCACGACCCTGAGATCATGACCTGAGCTGAAATCAAGAGACAGAGGCTTAACCAACTGAGCCACCCAGGCACCCCCTGTGCATGTTAGTTTTATTATCTCTTGCTGCTGCTGAGATTTTTCTGTGTGGTGGAAAATATGTTTGCCAATAGCTCTTGAATTTTACATTTGACCCCTTCAGCCATCCAGACTGTCTAAACTCTATTTCTAAAAATCCCCAGAAAGGACTCTTGTTGGCCCAGCTTGGGACACATTGGGACCTGTTATTTATTGACATATGTCCTCATAAAAGATGTTAAAGTCCTTATCCCCAGTACTTGTGAATGTGACTTTATTTGGAAATAAGGTCTTTGCAGGTAATCAAGTTAAGATGAGGTCATCAGGATGGACCTAATCCAAAAGGACTAGTGTCCTTATACAAAGGGGAAATTTAGACACAGAGAAACATGGGCATACAGGGAGAGCACCATGTGAACATGAAAGCAGAGATGGAGTGATGTATCTACAAGCCAAGGAATGCAAAGATTGCCAGCAAACAGCTAAAAGAGAGACGCATGTCGCAGATTCTCCCTCACAGCCTCAGAAGGAACCAATCCTGCTGACACCTTGATCTTAAACTTTTAGCCCCCAGTACTATGAGACAATACATTTCTGTTGTTTAAGCCATCTGTTTTGTGATACTTTGTCACAGCTGCCCTAGCAAACTAACACAAAACCATTTAATGGTGGCTTGAGTGGGATTATGTAGCGCCATGGGGACTATGAAGGTGGGTGGAGATTGATTCTCAGAAATTGGTACTGGGAAGACAATCTGACAGATTTGTACTGTAGATCCCCCAAAGCACTTTATTATGATTTGGAACTCAATTGGGATCAACAAACTTGAAATTTTTGGCTGTGAAAATTTCCCATTGAATGGATTGTTTTGGCTAGGAATTGGGTAAATAATTAGAAATAACCTAAGAAGTAATTAGCAGGTAGTTTTATCTACTGGTTATCTATGCCTCAGCTTACTAGCCACCGTACTTGTCTGGAAGTAACATATCTGCTTTGCTTAGGGCAGGCAGATATCTGTAGCAAAATGGAATTTATGTGAGGGAAACAACGATGTTCAAGAGTGGCCGATGAAGGATGATGATATGCAAACTGGTGGATTCCTGTCTTGAAGTGGTAACTGCTCTGGTTCTGTAATGGTACAGGTTCTTTTGCAGTTACTTATTTATGATAGGTTTCCGTAAAGACCCAATCTTGTAACTACGGACGGCATGCATCTACCTTTCTCAACCTATTCTTCTTGGTAAGTACTAGCATTCACCAGGTTAGACTTGATTAAAAGTAATTTGCTTCAGAGCAAGTAGATTATCTTCCTATGCTTCTGTTTCCTACTCTGGGAATATGATACCTAAGATTCTGGACGAGGGATTGGGCAATCACAATCATCGGGTTAAAGCCAGCCCACCAGCTGTTTATGGAAACACAGTTTTATGGGATCCCAGCACATCCATTCATTTATTATTGTCCATGGCTGTTTTCATGCCACGGCAGCAGGGCTGAACAGTTGTGACAGAGACTATACAACCCACAAAGCCTAAAATATTTACTACCTGGCTTTTTATAGGACAAGTTTGCCAAATTGCTAATCTAGATGGCTTGTGTGAGGGGGAAAAATATATATGTATTTAAATTAAGTCTACCAGGGACAGATTTTTTTGTTTGTGGTGTAAAACATAATTCCCACATTACTAATGACCCAGACTCCACATTTTTGAACTGGCACACATGGTTTAAAATGCTTCATTGAACTCAGTTTTCCTTATTTACAGTTGCTTGTGATTAGTAGTTATTTTGCTTTTACAATTACTTTTTTCTATTGCAAATAACTAGTTACAGAACTGACAAATGAAATGGTTGTCCAAAGGCATCGTGTGTTTGGAATGTTTTTGACCTCATGTTTCTCGAAGCCAGGAGGGTTCCCATGTTTACCATCAGGGGCTTTATTTCCTTAGAGGAAATCACCCAGGGCACATAGGAGCAAGCTCAGTATATTCTTGTTGCTTAATTGATTAATTGATTGATTTGAAAGAACAGAAATAATGAAAAAGATATTTCTGTTTGGGAAATGAATTAAAACAAAGCATTTATAATGTGATTTTAGAAAATTACCTCATCTCTCTGGCTTCAGTTACTTTGTCCATAGAATGGAGGTAATAAAAGTACTCATCTCACAGGGTTTTGAGGATTAAATGAGATGGTCCATTTACAGTATTTGACAGGGCATCTGGGTGGCTCAGTCGGTTGGGTGTCTGCCCTTAGCTCAGTCATGATCCTGGGGTCCTGGGATTGAACCCCACGTCCTGCCCCTCACTCCCGGGGAGCCTGCTTCTCTCTCTCTCTGCCTGCCGCTCCCCTTGCTTGTGTTCTCTCTCTCTCTCTGTCAAATAAATAAATAAAATCTTAAAGAAAAAAATAAAGTGCTTGACAGAGAATTTTGCATATAATTAAGGGATAGGATATTTAACTCTTATTATTATTTTAAAGATTTTATTTATTTGAGAGAAAGAGTTTGATCACATAAGCAGGGGTGGGGGGAGGGGCACAGGCAGAGGGAGAAGCAGACTCCCAGCTGAGTAGGGAGTCTGACTCAGGGCTTGATTCCAGGACCCTGAGATCATCACCTGAGCCAGAGGCAGCCGCCTAACTGACTGATCCACCCAGGCGCCCCTCAGTCTCTTCAGCTTCATGTTCTAATTCCCCTGCCATATTATAGCTACACATAGCATTTTTAATTCATCCATTTTGTTTGTTGATTGCTTACTGTATTACTCTGGGTCTTGAACAGGAATAGAATCAATAGGACATGCATACACATGTATACATGTATATATATGTTTACTGTAAGACATGGGGTTACACAGTTATGGAGGCTTAGTCCCAAGAGCAGAGGTCAGCAAGCTGGAGATCCAGAAGCATTGATGGTGTCATCCCAGTTCATGTCTCAAGGCCTGAGAACCATGAGAGCTGATGGTGGAAGTTCAGTCAGAGCCCGAAGGCCGAAGACCCGATGTTTCAGCTTGAAGACAGGCAGGCAGAGAGAGCAAATTCCCTCTCACTCTGCCTTTTTGTTGGGTGATTGCCAGTGAATTGCCTTAGAGGCCAGGCAACTGGACAGATAGCTACAGGTCTGGTGAAGTCCTCAAGAGTGGTGACAAGGGTGGTGACAGAGAGCGAGTCAGTGAGTCTTGTGTTAATGTTTCATGAAGTTTTCATTCTTCCCTGAATGTGCCATGATTTTGTTGTTTCTGAGACCTGCACGTGCTACTTCTGTTTGGAATCCTCCTCCTTCTCTTCTCTGCTTGGAAAATTCCATGCATTCTTCCAGTGTAGAAGTGACTTTCTCTCAAAGACCTGTACTCATTTTCCCCATATAGGTTGCTCTTCCTTTGTGACCACATGGCACTTTGTAACTACTTCCATCCTGACACCTAACACACCGTAGGGAAAGTGTTTGTTTATGTCTGCCTCTTCTTGGAGACTGTGGTGTCCCAGGAGGCAGAGATTTCATCCTGTTCAACTTTGCTCCCATTCAATCAACATTTGTCAAATGAATGCTTTCCTGCTAGAATATGAGCAAATCAAGGGCCTTATTGTATCCCCAGTGCATATCACAGTATCTAGCAACAGTAGAGTCCCAACAAATATTGAATATGTTCCACTGTCATTTTTTTAAAGAAAAAAAGCCAAGACTCACTGACAGCAATTATTTCCAACTGTCCATAGTTGTCAAATACTGGAGAGCGTGAGCAACCCAGTTAATGTTTGCAATAAAATATGGATCCTATCTGCACTTTTCTGTCTACAAATGTTTAAACCATACCAGCTGACTAAAATAAGGCAAATGGAAAGTTAAACCGAAGTGAACATTTACAGTTAAACTTTAGGGGAGACTTGGAGGGATTTAGATTCAAAGGTTGGGTTGGTTTGCAGTGGAAATATGCTTGGAATTTACTGCAGCTGCTGAAAGGGGAATAGCCTGGAGGTGGGCACATTGCAGAGCCACAGCTGTTTTGAGGAGCAAGGAAACCGAGGTCACTCTTAGTGGTCAGATTCTCCTTATCAGGGGGCACTTTTTTTTAAAGTTTGTATGGCCATATCCTAACTAATTCCTTTCAGAGAAAGCTCACCAAGAATATTTACGTATGGCTTATATCAGAGTTCTCAATCTTGCTTGTGCATTAGAATCACTTGGGGAGCTTTTCCCCCCCAGGCCAAGAAGCCCAGGCCGTACCTTCAGAGTTTCTGATTCAGCAAACGTGTTTCTAACACTTCACAGGTGATTCTGATGCATGGCCAAAGTGGAGGGCCGCTGAAACTGAGTCAAGTTCCAAGGAGGGATTTGATTGTGAAGTATTTCTTCTCCTACATCCAACATTAACTGAAATCTTTTGTACTTATGAAATCACTTTAAATTGCAAGTTTAAAAAAAAAATTGCAAGTTAGAAAAGAGTCCGGCTCTTTTGAGGGAAGGTCCCTATTATGTTGTGATTCATCCATTAGAAAGAAACATTTTCTGTTCTGGAGTACTGGATGGGTCAAGCATGTTCATTTGTGTGGACAGTTCCCTGAGCTTCCATTCTTCAACTTCCTAAGCTGTGAGTGGATGATGGCTCTAGACTGAGGTCCGTGCTGGAGAGCAACGCGGCTACTGAGGTAGAGAGGCAAAACACGGTGTGTGACACTCAGAGACGGAAAAAATCGTGCCCGATTTCTACATAATATGGGAAATATTAAAATTTCAGATTAAATCATTTTATCACTTACTTTAATCTTTTTTTTTTAAACCTCAGGAAGTACTCTTAATGTTATCATGGGATACGAGATCATTTTTAGATTCTGTGTCAACACATAATAGATTAAAAACGTTATACCACTGAGTGCAACTTTCTTTTATATCCTTTTAATGTAAACGTATCCAGCTTATATTTTATTATTTTACCTTAAAATTAATCTTATTTTCTACATATGATTTTGCTCTTTAAAAATAGTGGTGTCCTTTTCTATCTTGTACCTTTTCCTCCTTTTGTCTTTCATAAGGACACTTTATAGCAGGTCCTTTTCCTTTTATCACTATGAATTTAAGGAAGAACCACACTCTTTTCCAAATACCAAAAAAAAAAAACAAAAAACCCAGAAGACTGAGGTTTGCATCCACACTCTTCCATCCACACTGACTTTACTCAGCCTCTTTTTTTTTAATTTTGCATTTTTCTTTACTTAGAAGAGTAAATAGCAAATAAAAAACCCCATCATGACCAGTAAAGCAGAGACTGCAGAAGAAAGGAAAAGCTTTCTATTTTAGTACCTTCCATGGCACGTCCCCCTCCCCCCCGTTTTTTAAACAGGGGCTTCACATTTTCATTTTGCACTGGGCCCTAAAATTATGTTGCCAACCCTGTTGTCATTTCATAGACAAAGAGAAGCTCTGAGAGCCTAGGTGACTCTCCATGCGCACTCAGCTGGGATTCAAACCCCAGCTACTCTAACTCCAGAGCCCAGGCTCTTAAACACCCAACCAGCCTCTCCCAAAACACAAGCTGAATGGGACTTTGATGAGTGGAGAAGGGTGTTCTCCTGCCCGTGCCATTCTCTTTGCCTCCTTCTAGCCCACCTTCTCTCTCAAGCGTCCTTCCTGGCCTCCCTGCCTCCGGACTTTCCTCTGCATATAAAGATTGCCTGACTGAGCTGCTGGTTTCATTATTTCATCCCTCTGCTCCTGGACCTTTTTTTTTTTTTAATGTTTTTTTTTTATTATATTATGTTAGTCACCATACAGTACATCCCTGGTTTCTGATGTAAAGTTCGATGATTCATTCTGGTTTCATTATTTCATCCCTCTGCTCCTGGACCTTTTTTTTTTTTTAATGTTTTTTTTTTATTATATTATGTTAGTCACCATACAGTACATCCCTGGTTTTTGTTTCTCAGAGTCCATAGTCTCTCATGCTTCATTCCCCCTTCTGATTACCCCCCCTTTCTTTATCCCTTTTTTCCCCTACCAATCATCCTAGTGCTTATGTTTTACTCAACCTCTTTGAGGTTCCATTTCCACACCATTAACATCCTTATTGATGGTGATTATAAGGGTTCCCTAAGGCTGTGGAAAGGAAGAAAAATTCAGATGCCCCACATACATAATGCTTGTGCATATTAGTCCCTGATATCTGTGAATGTCTTTCCTTCTTTCTTCTGCAAGAAGAAATCCTTAGAAATATAGTTCCATCCAGAGCCTCTGGGTACTTGGTCTGGTGCCTGTGTTCTTGAAACCATTGCCATTTGCAAATTTTAAAACTTTCAAAATATGCCCGAGGGTTGTCTCTCTCTTTTTTTTTAAAGATTTTATTTATTTATGTGACAGAGAGACAGCCAGTGAGAGAGGGAACACAGCAGGGGAGTGGGAGAGGAAGAAGCAGCCTCCCAGCAGAGGAGCCCGGACACTGGGATCACGCCCTGAGCCCAAGGCAGACACTTAAGGACTGCGCTACCCAGGCACCCCCTGAGGGTTGTCTCTTAAAGATATAATAGGAAGTATGATCTTTTATAAAAGATCAAACTAATCATGGCTCAATCATTCCTCTGTCTTCAATTTAAAGAAACTACCTTAGAAACAGGATGTAGCCTGTTTTCAGTAAAAGGGAAGCCATTTTATAAACCTTATCAGTGCACTCCCCTTTATTCCCAAATACACTCAAACGTAGCTTTACAAACTAGCTTTCCTATGTAGTCAATGGCACCATCATCATACATGTAACTATAATCACTGGGATCACTTTTGTCTTTGTTTTTTGCATTTAGCACCTACCGATCACCATGTACCAAATAGTCTTTGATTTCTTTATCAACGACTCAGTGTTATCCCTTATGTGAAGCCTCACTGTGCCTACCTTATTTTGATGGCTCTTCTAATTCATCTGACACCATGCTGCTGGATTATCTTTTCCTTTATTCCAACTCAGTGTGATTTGCTGGATCTGGGCCAAACTTCCTGCCTGCCATAAAGCTCTCTAAAACCTTTTCATCTCTTCTGCTTTATCTCCCGCTACTACCTGTTACTCTGCAATATGTACCTTCTACTCCCCTGGCATGCCAGCCTGGTCAGTATCTCCCAGCCACAAAGAGATGCCTAAAGCTACAATTTCAGCCGTGCTGGCCACATGTGGAATCCAGGCTTTTCCTCATCTGTCTCTACACATTTTAGGGTCACATGAAGCCTTAGAACCCATGAAATTCCAACTCTTAGGAAGGTGTTTCTTTTCCACCATAAGAAGCCACAAGGATTTTTCTTACTAACTTGATGAATGTCTGTTGTCTTTTCTTCTCATTCAGGCAACTATGTTGTATTTACTGTCTGTCTTGTTTCAAGAGGTTGTAAGGCAACATTTCTGTGAACCTCTTCCCACAGCAATGAGCCTATAGGCCAATTAAAAGCAGAAAACAGGGGCGCCTGGGTGGCACAGCGGTTAAGCATCTGCCTTCAGCTCAGGGCGTGATCCCGGCGTTATGGGATCGAACCCCACATCAGGCTCCTCCGCTATGAGCCTGCTTCTTTCCTCTCCCACTCCCCCTGCTTGTGTTCCTTCTCTCACTGGCTGTCTCTATCTCTGTCAAATAAATAAAATCTAAAAAAAAAAAAAGATTTAAAAGCAGAAAACATGTTATTTTTTGAGACAGAAGACCAAAGTTTGGGTCTCAGCTCTGCAGCTTACTAGCTGTGACTCTAGGTAAATTACTGTAACTTTTTCCCCTTGGTTAGTTGATTTTGATTTTTAATCTCTAAAATGAGGAAACTAATATTGATCCTATTCAAACTGGCACACAGGATTATTATGTATGATAAATGAAACTTGTTTACTGAAAATGCTTTGTAAATGGTAATAGCCACACAGACTTGAAATATCTTACTTTTTATTTCTTTGCATCTACCAAAGTGCTAGCACAGTGATAACCACTGAGTGAGGCTTACTATAAACTCAAAAAAATTGGATTAAATTAATATTGTATCTTTGATACAGTAACAAACACACATGTAATTATAGCATACTCAGTATTAGGATTTATTTTATTGGAAGGATACAAAGGAGTGAATAGTAGACACCATTAAAAATTCACGGAAGCATTTATAACAGTATGGTATACTCCCATTGGTCTGTGTTGTGAAGTAGGCATTCAGGTTCCTACCGTTCTAACATAGTAGTTCCCAGGGTAGTGGGAAATCTGAATTTCTCTGTGCAACAATTGGAGGAGCAAAGGTATAAATGGATTCATCTTTACTCTGATGATTTAGTAACTTTCATGACCCTTTCCTCTGCATAATACAATTCTTTGCATAAACATGAATGGCAAACCAATAAAATTTGTGATGTTTGCTACTAGTACGTACAGAGAGTCAGAGTCGGATTAAATCCTGGGTAGAATTCTCAATGGAATCCCAGCCTTTGATCATGCCACCAACATGTTAATTTTTAAAATGTGACAAGATGATTAGAGTGTGCTAAGATCTTAGTACCAGGCACAATACAGAGTTAAAAGCTGTCCTGAAGTCTGCTATTTAGGCAGAATACTGTCCTCTGAGGCACTAACTGACGAAGAAGTAGAACGTTAAATAAAGAAGCTGAAAGTCAAATCAAGAAGAAAAAAGGATATTTGGAATGCCGTCAAACATCCTGTGGACTTTATTAGACACCAGGTCTTGACCCAAATTAGGAACTAGTGAATATTTAAGGCCTAGATTTAATAGAGGTCCTATTTATAACTCCAAGTAGTTTTACAATTATTCCCCCACATATTTAATGTTAAATACAAATGAACAGTGATTTCCAAAATTCCATTAGTGTGTCTGAGTTAAAGAGTTTGGGTTTTTTTGGTTTTGTTTTGTTTTTACTAAATAGGCATTCTGGGAAAGTAGTGAATCAACATAGACAATTGTTATATCTAAAATGGGGGGACCAAAATGGTGCTATAAAACTGCCAATGACAGCATACTATAAAATACAATCAGAGCTGACTTTCAGCACAATTTCAAAGTAGAATCTGTGTGCTTTCTTCTCGTTGATTCAACCTTCCCGAGGCTTCAGGTGTCCTTTGCTCCGCAGTGATTGTCCACTGTAGCACTTCTCCATCTCCTTGCCCAATAGTCAAACACACTTGCCCAGTGTCTCCATTTCCCTGTGGATCTACTTACTGAGTGACCAGTTACCAATTTTGAGACTGTACCATGGACTATTGAATTAGTGTATTACTACCCCTCTTCCTCCTTGTATCTCATTTGCTTTTCAGTAGAATCTTTTTATCGTATGGTAAAAATAAAATAATAATAGCTAATTTAATGGCATTTACTGCATGCAAGCATTATTCTAAACACTTTACACATACTGGTGCATTTAATGCTTATACCAACTCTATGAGTTATATACTATCATTATATCTACTTTATAAATGAACTGAAGCTTAGAGATGCCAAGTAGGTCATAAACTGAAAAGTGGTTTTGAAACCAGACTGTTTAACTCCTCACAATCCTTGCTCTGAACCACCAAACTATCCTCCCTAAGCATGGGGGTGGGGAGATATTCAGAGAATTATGGGAGACACCTGTGCCCTGGAAGCAGAAATCCCTTTTAAATTCTGTCTCTGCCCCTTTCTGGGTGTGTGACTCTCTGAAATTAATTTTCTAAGACGTAGAGGAGTGACAATAGTAGTTACATCAAAAGTTTATCGTAGAATTAAATTAATTAATGCATATAGACACCTACCACCAAAGTATAAAGCATTCTTCAGTGTCTGAATGTACAACTGGTTGGAAATGGGGATGATAATTTTGTGCAAAGGGATTTTGCTTAACCACTCAGCTGCCCTTCCCAGCCGGTATACAGAGCAGGCACATGTGGAATGCTTGTAACAGCAGCAGCAGATGGGTTAGCCCAGTGCCCATCAGTCAGAACTGGGAAAAGGTCCGGTGATATGAATCCTAGAGGCAGAGATGCCAGTTACCATACCTACTAACCAGAGGTTACCTGAGTTACACTGTCACGAGACCCTCATGCTGACATGCATTTGTTGGTAGCCAACTTTTAGAAGGTGGTCATAAAGTTACCAAGCAGAGGTCTATAAAATGGGGCTGTATTCTAAGTCCCAGCATATATAACATACTTACTCTCATGAAACTATGCAATTTATACTTTACATAAAATATGGAAATCACTGCAAATGTTTACACTGTCTTTACATTTGACATATCAGGTAGAAAGTAAATTATAATTTTTTATACTTTCTTTGTATGTTCTTCAAAAATAATTTGAGATTTGTTTCACCTTTGTGTGGATAATTCTTTTTTAACTTTATACGCTTAAAGCAAAATTTGCTAAGCAGCTCCGTTCATCTTTGTCTTCTGATTTTGTAGACATCAGGAAAGATGTTACATGTGACAGACTGTTGCATGCAAAGAACCATGTGAAGAAATCCACAGTAGCCAATGATGTCATGAAGACTGCATTCAGAGAAAACAGTTACTTGCCTAGTAGTGATTGTTGAACTAGTAAGACTTAAATGTTTGTCTTTCAAAACCAAACTCCAATAGGATCAAATGAGTCTTGTTATTTTAAAGATTATTTGGAAAGAGTTAGCACTGAGAACATTTTGCACCTGATACATGTCATTAATAGTTTACATTAGCTTCCCATACAAGGGAAGATACTATCCTACTTTATAAATAGGTCTTGTGGGAAAACTGCTTCTTCCTTGAGGTTAAACAATCTGATATACATTTTTAATGTAGGGATAGTGTAAGGCAATGTGAAAACTAACCCATGTTAGATTGTAACAATGCCAAACCCCCAAAATAACAAAGACTTCATCATTCATGGTGTTTTAAAGACTCATTAAATTTGGTCTCCATAGTTTATGGAATACATAAAGCTAGAAAATACACTGAAAAGATTAAATGATTTTTCTCAAGAGTTAAAAAGCAGACATTAGCTAAGTGGGATAAAATGTCACATGGGGAGAATGTTTAGGTATAAATAAATTCTAATGAAGTTAAACATATGAAAATTATAAGAAGCAGGTGACAATGATTACCAGCTCTTTTCCTAATTCAGTAAGGATGGAAAAGGAAGTGGTTTGAAATTGCAGTAGAAGAGATTTGGGTTAGATATCAAAAAGAACTTCCTCACTGCTAGTACTGCCGATCACTGAATAAAGGATATATCACAAACTTAAAGAGCTCCTTGGAGACATTGAAGAATGGGATATAAACTTTTTCCCAAGGGATGGTTTAAAAGCAGTCTCACCCAATCACAGTGACACTGATAAGACTGTATTTTTAAGTCCTTTTTAGCTTCATCAGTGAAAGTTGGTCTTTGTGTGTATGTGTGTGTACGCATTCATTGTTTCATTGTTTAAAGGTGAATAGATACAACTCATGATCACAAAATGAAGTGATGGATTCTACAGCACAGGGGCAAAGCTAGGTGGCATGGTACAACACAGATACCTTGTGAAGGCGCAGAGTGATGAAAGAAAGTCAGAAACCCTCAGTTTATGGAAACTAAGTACTGACTTTGAAGTTATTTTAAATGAAGCAGTGTATTGATAGAACCATCTGTTTCTATGAAAATCAGAAAAAAATTTCCATATAAATCTCCCCTCTTTGCCCTGCCTTGAAAATATCACTTTAAAAACTGCAAATTTGTAAATAAAATAGACAAGCAGAATAAATCTCAAAATAGAACGCCAGAGTGCCAAATATATCAGCTAGAACTCAGCTCTTCCACTTCCCTTGCATCCAGATACGGAAATGAGGGCTTAAGAAAGCTCAGCGGATTATTCATGTTCGCTGGCTGATGGTAAGCCAGGGATAGACCCCCGGTGAGTACCGTGGCACACTGCCCAGATGGACCCCCCCCACCCCACCCTTACCCTACGGTCTCATTCTGTCTTTTGGCTGGTGGAAGTGTTGGTTGCTGAGACCAACAGCCAGTTTCTTCCCCAGGAATCCCTCTTCATCTGGGCATTGTCCCCTGCCAAAGGCAGCTGCCTTGTCCAAGTCTATGACTCCTCCCTAGGGACAGCATACATTCAGTGACTGACTGATGCCAGAGGTAATTCAAAGGACCAAACTTTCTGCCTCAATTCAGGAGGCAGGGCCGTTCCAGCTGAAGTGCTCCCCCAAAGATCAGCTAAAGCTTTTGTTTCAACTGCCAATCACAGTTCAAATTCTCTAGTTCTGTTCCTTCTACTTTACTTAGGAAAGACTAACGAAGCTTCCCAGAATGGCTGTGTCTCTTTCTGTGTTATCACTACTGTGGAAGGAGGTAGGAGAGGGAAGCCATTTGTCAAAGGGTTAAATTTGGAAGTGAAATAGGAGAATCGATAGGGAAGGCAAAAAGTGGAAGTGAAATCAAACTACTTCCCTTTTCCTTCACCATTAGCTCTATTTCTACCCAGGGACTGAGAGGAGCAGATGGACCCAAACTTCTTCTGATTGGAAGGTGGTCTTTTGTCTTCAGTGTCTCCCATATGTTGCCTTATCTCCTAACTCAGTTCCTTTTCTCTACCCATCCTTCAAATTTGTGTAAACTATTGGGTAATGTGAGTATATTCCATAGTTATCTTTGAATTGTCAAACGAGGAGTTGAACTTCCTAGCCCTGAGATGATGGTGAACTCAATTTTTGTTCTGATCTACTCCTACGTTTGACAAGATCCTTCAAATATATCTTCTGTACTCACAGCCAGTGGCCAGTGATACCCAGTGTGCCTTCATGCTGTCTGCGATATGATAGCAGCTATGCTAGTGCCTAGGGAGGTAGCCATTAGCCACATGTAGCCATTTAAATAGAATTACAATTAGATTTGTTAATTACAGTAATAAGATGAAATTAAACTTAAAAAATCAGTTTCTCAGTTGCGCTAGCTACACTTCCAGGGCTCAATAGCTACATGTGGCTTGTGTGGCTGGTGTCTACCATATTGGCCAGTTTAGATAAAGACCACTTCTTTCACTGGGGAAAGTTCTATTGGACAATGCTGTTAAGTCCAAAGTCTTCCGAGTATGGTTCTGACTATATTTTGCCTTATGAGGATAGAACTGATTGAAGGTGATGCATTTGGAGCGAAGGTCTAGTTTGCGCCAGGTTTTAGGCCTCATCAACTTCCTAAATAATTCAGCTTCCGTGATCAGTTAGAAAGTTTGGAGTCTTTTACTGTGTCCACATCACACTGCATTCGAAATGACCTCTGTCCTTCTCTTTCCATTTCCATTGCTACCCTTCTTAATAGTCATGATGCTCATGACAGCTGCAAGAAAATTGAGTGTTTTCTATGTGCCAGATGCTATGTACTTCTTATATATCATATCACTTAATTCTTATGACAATTCCATGAGGTGGATTGTCATCCCATTTTACAGATGAGAAAACTGAGTTTTACAATAATCAAGTGTCTTGTCCAAAGACAAACAGCTGGTACGTATGGCAAAGCCAGGATTTAAATCATCTGTCTGCTCCCAGAGCTCATCAACTGTAGGATTACACTGCCTTCATTATCATAGACTTAGATAGCAGGAAAGCATCTGGCTGTTTACCTGTCCTTATTTTCTTTCCCTTACAGCTCAGACCAGGTACTGCTGTCCGACTAATTTTTCGTAAGCCCCACTTTCCTCCTCAAAGTCTCAAAAATCTTAAAGTCTCTTTGTTCTCCATCTACTCTTAGGCCTGGTCCTTTTAAAAAAATAAATTTTACTGATTTTATTTTGTAATTATTTATAATTCTTTCAAAATGTGTTAAGTTAATGACTTTTACTTCTCAGGATTTTCTGATAAAAACATTCATTTTATGATTATTCTTGTATACGTTTGATGGTGGCCAGGCTTTAAGAGTCCTTTATGATTTCTGCATACAACTAACTTGAACTTATTGTCTATCTTTCTTTAGTGAGCATCTTCTCTTCTAATGAGAATAGTCTCCTTGTATTTCAGGAACACAATTATTCTCAAAGTACAGTCTGGGCCCCACAATTTGCCACTTTTAATCACATATTGCCTTGAATTGCTTACTGACTGACATTCTGTATTTATTAATGGGCTTAATACACACTCACTAGTTGACTGAAATCATACTAAAATTTATTTATTTTTATTTTTTAAAAGATTTTATTTATTTATTTATTTGAGAGAGAGTTTGAGAAAGAGGAGGGCATGAGTGGGAAGACGGGCAAAGGGGGAGGTGAAGGGACAAGTAGACTCCATACTGAGTGTGCAGCCTGATGTGGGGCTTGATCCCAGGACCCAGAGATCATGACCTGAGCCAAAACCAAGAGTCGGAAGCTTAACCGACTGAGCTACCTAGGTGCCCCTATAATACATTTAAATTATGCTTCTAAATTCCACTAACAAGAAAAAAGGCTAGAGATATTTTCTAGGAAATGCAAAGTGACTGGTACTGTCTTAAATGAATATTAAACATTTTGTTATCAAATTTCTAAGTATATCTGTTGAGAAAAATTGTTGTGAAATAACCCATATGCACCATGATATGAACTTCCTTTAGCATTCAACCAATCAGGAAACATTTACAGTTGTAAATGAAAGTGTCCAATTGATGGCAAATAATACCTTCCACATGGTATAAGCCTTGGAAAAAATTACAACAAAATGAGTTGGAATGCATCTGAACTTTGGCTTCTCCATGAAGTTTTGGAAAGTGTGTTAATTCCTCAAGAATGCCAGCCTAAAATATAATTAATGGAAGTGTGGCTTTACATGTGGGTGGGGAAGGGGGAGAAAATGCAAGAGGGTAAATGCTGAATTGCCTTTCAGAAAGAAGATAGTCTATTGGAAGAACACTGACTTGGATTTGGAGTAAAATAATTTTGGGATTTGAGTCCATTCTTTGCTACTTACTGTGTGTCCTTGCAAGTCTCTTATCTAACTCTTTGACCTTCATTCTTCTCTGTAAAATGTGGGTCATGATGACTGTGGAAGACAAATTAATGACCAACCCCCTACCCCTTGCCAAGATGTCCATGTCCTAATCCCTGGAACCTGTATATATGTTACCTTACATGATAAAAAGGGCTTTGCAGATGTGATTAAAGATATGCCCCTTGAGATGGGGAGATTATCCTGGGTTATTCAAGTGGCTTCAATCTAATCACACACACCTTTAATGCAGAAAACTTTTCCTGGATGAAATCAGAAAAATGACAGATGAGGCAGGAGGAAATATGAGAGGGACACACCCTAATGTTGCTGGCTATGAGGAGGGGAAAGGCATGAGCCAAGGAATGGGGCAGCCTATAGAAGCTAGAATGGCTCTCAGATGACAGCCAGCAAGGAAATGGGGACCTTAGTCTTGCAACTGCAAGGAACGAAATTCTGCCAACAACCTGCATAAGCAAGGAAACCGAGTCTTCCCCAGAGCCTCCAGAAAGAAACACAGCCCTGCTGACTGACGTGTTGCTTCAGCCTGATGAAGCCCTTTTGGGATTTCTGCCCCACAGGACTGTAAGATAATACATTTGTGTTGTTTCATTCACTAAATTTGTGGCAATTTGTTATGCAACCTTAGAAAGGTAATACGACAATACTATTCCAGCTACGTCACAGGAGTGTTGTGCGATCACGTGTATAAAAATGCATCGTACATTGTAAGGCAGCATCCACAGGCTCACTATCTTCAGTGATGTTTTCAGCATCTTCAGGCTCTATCCTGCTTTTGGATTGCAAAGTTTAGAAATGCTAGCCAAGTTTAGCTAGCATTTACTGAGCATCTACTATGTGCAAGATAATCAACATGGGTGATATAATTTCCCTGGTACCATGACCCTATGAGATAGAAAGCATCACACCATTTTATATATGTGGGGCCTGACCGGAAATGGACCCTGCTGGATTTTATAAGATTTACATTTCTCTTTTTTATTTTTTTTAAAGTTAAAAGCTTTTTTATTCTGGTATAATTGGCATAGAGCCTTACATTAGTTTCAGGTAAGATTTATATTTCTAAGGGTTTATCTGCTCTCAGGAAAAAGTCAAGGTGGGAAAAGTTTAGAAATACAGTTCCAGTGGCAAAGTAGGAGGAGAAAATGATTGTAAGTTCTTTGCTCTTTTTTGACCACTAAAGAAAAAAATTAAAATGGAAGTTATCAGAAAGCAAGAGTTGCAGCACTTGAAAGTGATTACATATGAGCTCTTTTCCAGAGCGGCATTCCTGAGAACATGCACAGTTTACCTTTGGATCTCGGCTTGGAAGATCCCTCCTGCTGGACTGTGGGCTGTGATCAGACACAGGTCCCAGGGAGCTGCCTGTCATATGCACACTCTGTGTGATGAGAGAAATTAAAGAAGAATGCTCAGTTTGAAAATGAGGCTTGAGGTATAATGCTTTGAGTCCTGAAATCCCAAACATATCTCCATGGAAGAAAATGTCCTTTGAAAAGTAATTGAAGATGTTCAGCCCCACGCTTGGAGATATTCTTACAAACTGTTGCAGACTTCAGTGATGTTCTTTTATGCAGTCAGAAAAAAAAAAACAACACTTTGTGTTTGATAGAGAGAGAATGCTGGAAATGGCAGGTCATAGGAAGGTAAGCAAATATCCTGGGTTACTTAATGAGTTGGGTGCTATTTTCCACATTTAAAGGATGATGTCAGTGGGCATGTGCTCTGAATTTTTTAGTAATTATTTGAGTCTCCACATTCTTGTTCCTCAATTCTCTTTCTGATACAATGTGTTTGTGTTAAGTTTGGGGATGTAGATTGTGGCCTTGGAAAAAAAATTGCTGGACAAAGTTAAAGAAAACACACCCATCCACTCATGACCTTAGTTCCAGGGCTGGCCCGAGTGAAAGCTGTGAAGTAGGCAGATTTCCTTTTTCCTACGACTTTGCACTTCCCTATTCTTGGCTCTTTCTGCCATCTCAAAATCTTCTACTCTCAGTCCCCAAAATAGTCTACGTTACCCTCCCCCTTTACAATATTTATTATAGACTAAATATTAAATAAAATAAATATAAAATACTAAAACTGTTTTACCGTGTATTATTGACATACCTAAGGGTAGTTGCATTTTTAAAATTTTTTTAAAAAGATTTTATTTATTTATTTTTGCGAGGGAGTGAGAGAGAGAGAGAGAGAGAGAAGAGAGGGAGGGAGCGAAAGTGCGTGAGCGGGAACACAAGCGAGGGGCAGAGGCAGAAGAAGAAGCAGACTCCCCGCTGAGCAGGGAGCCAGATGTGGGACTTGATCTCCAGACCCTGGGATCATGACCTGAGCCGAAGGCAGTTGCTTAATCAACTGAACCACCCAGGGACCCGGGTAGTGGCATTTTAATGGAGACCTTGGGGGGTGTGGTTATTTCAAAGGTAGGGATTTTTAATGGTAACGCTGCAGAATTTATGGGTAACGATGCCTTCTTGGAGCTTCTCAAAACAACATCAGTTAGTAACCAGTTGCCTATTTCACCTCAATATTGTTCCCTTTCCAGCCCCATCGCCGACTGTAGGGGTGATCAAGCTTCCTAGGCACTAGTTGCTAGTTGTTTGTTAGAATCCACCAATACTTGGGATATTCTAGCTATAATTAACATCTTATTAGGGCTCTGAGTAATAAGAACAGACATGATATAACTCACATTCATTAAACATTTAAATCCATATTCATAATTAGCCCCACAAAGCTTACACCAAATTAAGAAATATGGCAGAAATGTTATATGCTTGATGCTATTTCCTGCAGAGGGTGGGTTATCTGACACTGGTTATAAGGCTGATGTTAATGGTAGTGTTCAGTATACATTTGTTGAATGAACCGTATCTTAAACAAGTGGGCTTTGTATGCTGCAATAGCACACACAGGAGAATCAGAGAAATGGTACTAATTGCTTATATCAATGACCGATAGTGATTGATGGAAGCCTATAAGATGTGATTTTCTTTTTCAACTCTGGACTGGAAGAAAATGTTTTCCATAAGGGTAGAGGAGTTTGGAATGTTCTCTCTCACAGCTTGCTTCGGCCATCAGTTCCGGCTAACTACTCTCTCATAGGTCTGAGTTACATTTGGATTCTAAATGTTCATATGCTATTTTGAAAGATCTCTGACTCCTATATCCCAGGGAAGGCTGGAGAAGAAAGACTGGTTTGCCAGGGGCATCCTTTCTGTGCTGGGCGAATCTACAATTGCCTGCTTCTCCTGTGAAAGGAATTAATCACTTATTTCTATTGATGAGATAGAAATTTAGGATCTTGTTTTGGGTCTACTACTATTTAAATGACCATGCCAATCCAATGTCAATGCAATAGAAATATAATAAATAAGTTATAGAAACAGATATTTGGATTTTTTGGCTAGGGCACATTAAGAGTATCAAAATCATGACATCTACACCATGCACTGGTCAAAACCATCAATCTCATGGTCACTGTGGACTCCTCACATACAATTCATCACTTACATCTTATCCAGTTTACCTCCCACATATTCCTTGTGTATGGCCCTCTCTCTAGCCCCACTGCTATTTGTCCAGTTGGAGCTCTCATCATTTTTACTTTTTCTTGTACTTTGACATAATTCAGACTTAAAGAAAAAATGCAAAAAATAGTAAAAGAACTCCCACATACCCTTCACCCACATTCCCCAAATGTTAATGTTTTATGATATTTTTTCCTTCCTTTCTATGTATTTTTTTTTCTGCACTGTTTGAAAGCAGACATGAGGCATCTTTACCCCCAATACCTCATGGTATATTTTCTAAAGACAAGGGCTTTTTTTAAAAAAATTTTAAATTACAGAACCACAGTCCAAGAATCAAAATCGGACATTAACATGGATATAATACTGTTATCTGATTTAATACCTAATTCAGATTTCATGAGTTTGTCCTATAATATGCTCACAGCAGAAGAAAATCCTGTATCACATACAGCATACAGTTGTCCTGTCTTTCTAGCCAACTTTCACTGGGACAATTCCTCAGTCTTTCCTTGTCTTTCATGACATTAACATTTTTGACATGGACAGGCCTATTATTTTGTAGACTGTCCCTCAATTCGGGCTTGTCTGCAGATTCTTCACGATCAGATTCAGGTATGCGTCTCCGGCAGGCATACAGGGATGTGATGTGTGCTCGTCGCAGTGAATCGTGTAGGGAGGCACGTGCTGTCAGTCGGCCCCGTTAGCAGTGATATCAACTTGATTACCTTGTCAAGGTGGAGTCTGCTGGTTTCTCTACTGTGAAATTATGATTTTTTCCCCTTTGTCATTAACAAGTATCTCATGGGGAGGCCCTCATCGTTTTTCGCCAGGATTATCACCATTGTAAGTCGGGGCTGGATATCTTCCGTTAACCCTGCCGCATTCCTAGCTTGCCCTTCTCCATCCTGCTTTACGGCCTACAAAATTGACCATTGTGGTCCATGCCATCCTGGTCCTCTGGTTTCTGGCTGGGTTTGCTCAATGGGGAATCCTGCAGAAGATCTGAGAAGGTCAGAGAGTGAGGTCCAGGGACATGTCCCCATGGTTTCCTCCCCTGTGACAGGTGCTGTTCCTCAATTGAAGGTCAGGGCATCTCTCAGGCTGCAACTTGGGGTTTTGTAACCGCACCCTTGTTGTCTCAAGCCGAGGAGTAGAGCAAACATCCCTTGCGATGTCTCTGTTTCCTACGTTCTTCCCACATCTTTGTTTACTCTCCTCACCTTTTCCAATTTGAAAGTGCCATCCATTGCCTACAAGGACCCTTGTGATACAGTCTTCAATTGCGCTGTCACTTCCTTTCTTCCCCATGTTTTCTCAGGTGCAGATAGCCTTAGTCCTGACTTGTCCTTATGTCCATCCTGACCCAGGAACGATGGACATTTGATGCCAAAGACATCAGTGAATTTGATGTAGAATGAGCTTTTCTGCTCTGCAGGCAGTCCTCCAGCAGCATGCCTGGAGACTTCTCCTTACTCCCACGCCCCTGGCATAACTTGTGCCAGCATACTTCTGCCTTGGTTTTCTGCTTAGCATCCTGACTGCCTATGGGGGTGGAGTCCTCTTCTGACCTCTCTCTCTCTCTTTTTTTTTTTTTTTTGACTCAGGCTCCAGTATCCTGTTTCACTCTGCTGGCCCCTTTTCTCCAGAATCTGGACTCTCATCCCCAGAATCCCACATCTTTTGGGGGATGCTGTTTGAAATAGAATGCCCTCCCAGGTGTGTTTCGTTCTTCTGTTTGCCCTGCCAGACCCCTCTTCACCCTTTTCCACTTTGAATCTCTCCCCTTCCCCCACTTACATACTGACGTATGTAGACCCACTGATCCTTGTCTTCCAGCTTCTAGCTGGGTTTGACGAGAGGGGGAGCCCTGATAGGAGATCTCAGGGAGTGACCGGATGAGATAGGGGCAGTTACGTTACCAGTTCTTTCCCTCTGGGGTTACCTTTATCTGTCCACCTCCTTCCGCCAAAGGTCAGAGATCTTCTCCAGGTGGTCCTCTGCTTCCAGATTCCAGGAACTGCTCCCACTCCTCACCCTTTTTTTTTTTTTTAACGATTTTATTTATTTATTCGACAGAGATAGAGACAGCCAGCGAGAGAGGGAACACAAGCAGGGAGGGTGGGAGAGGAAGAAGCAGGCTCATAGCGGAGGATCCTGATTTGGGGCTCCATCCCACAACGCCGGGATCACGCCCTGAGCCGAAGGCAGACGCTTAACCACTGTGCCACCCAGGCGCCCCTACTCTTCACCCTTTCTGGCCTATGATGGTTACAGCCTCGCTGGGTATTGGGGTATTGCATTTTCCCTTGTGGTTTAGTCCTACACCTTTAGAATAGCCCCTTTATCAAACCTTCTTGAATTATCCTGAGTATGACATATGATTGATTCCTCTTGAACCCTGACTGATGCAGGTTCTAGGGTGACAGACCCATCTCTCTCGGCAGATCACCTAGTGCCTAAAACCTCATTTTGCCAGACATTACCTGCTCAGTGGATCTCAGATACTGATGACTGCTGCAGCCAAGCACGAGGATCACTGTGCCCTTTTGGACTGGTCATTTGACTGTAGACTACCTCCTTGGGCACCAGTCCTATAGCTGGGTCAGTTTCTCCCAGCTTTGTCCCTGCCCAGTTCTGGCCTCATTCCCCTTATCGTTTACTCACACGTTGAAATATCAGTGTGCCTAGCAGCAGAAACAACACTTGTTCAAGTGAAAACACTAATCTCCCTATCTGTAAGCTGCATGAGACAGACTTTTAGTCTGGACCTGCCCCTTCTGAAGGTAGGACAGACCCCAGAAAAGTAGTCTTCTAATCCAGTTCTCCTGTGGATGCAAAGATGTGTCTAAAATATTTATTTATAAACCATGAAGGACATGCCTGCATTATGATTCTATAATATAGTTTGCCAATTTAAATTGGTATTTAGATATTAAAAAATAAGTATAAATGAACTTCATTCTGCTAGGATTTGCTGTCAGAGAAAATCCTGTATTTACTTGATAACTTTATACATTTCTCCATCTATGAATATATTTGAAAGTGTTCAAAAAATTAAGTAATGTTTTTAGTTTACTGTTGTTCTTAGGATAATAACATCTTCACATAACCTAGAAATGTATCTTTTGAATATCTTAAATTGTACCAAGTACAAAGGATAGTTTTTAGTGAAATGTCCTAAATTACAATGTTACTTTGAAGCACTTTTGGTTCAAATTGTATCATAAAATTATTACTTTTAGAGTTTTCTAGTCTGTTATTTTTATAGCATATTAACTTGTTTGTTGGTAATGTGTAAGCTCTATGACTTTTAATGAATTATTACCCACCATGACATTTTGGATTTGCTACTTGTACTCAGTTTTGAGTTGGTAGGTTTGTGATTTGATAGGCTTTGTTATTTGTCTTATGTTAAATGACTGATGGTCTTAGTCTAATTCTTAATGGGCTTGTGTTTATTTCTGTTGAAGTTGGCATTAATAGGTCTTCTCAGCAAAGATGCCAAGGACTGACCTGGAATAGACTGTAAATTAATTTTCAGCTTTTAGATGTTCTGTCTAGGTCAGGATTGAGGCCAACTAGTAGCACAATGTACTGGAACAAAACTGTCACTGCTGTGTTTCCCCTATTCTGTGGAATTAAAAAAACCAACACCCATCAAAGATGTTGAATAAATTCATTAGTTGGAAGGCAAGCAACATCTGGGATCTCACTTAGAATGTTTTAAGGCCCAATGCATTTAAAGTAAAGATAGGTATAGGACAAATTTTCAGTAGATTTTATAAGCAATTGTGTAGAGTGGTGATTATGGTCAGTGGTTTAATATTGAGAAGTTAGCTGGGGGTGACTGTATTACCCCCAACCCCACCCTCATTTTACTGATGATTAATGAACAAATATAATTGTATATATTTAAAGTGTATACTGTGATGATTTGATATACATATATATTATAGAATGCTTATCAACATCAAGATGATTAACACATCCCTCACCTCACATAGTTAACTTTTTTTTTTAATGGGTGATGGGAATGGTTAAGATCTACTCTCAGCAACTCTCAAGCACACAATACTGCATTGTTAATTATAATCACCACGTTGTATCTTAGATCCTCAGAACTTATTCTTCTTATAACTGCAAGTTTGTCCCCTTTGTCCTACATCTCTTTTTGTCTATGCTATTTGATTTATTGATTTGATGTTTCTTTGCTATTTGGTCACTCACAGAGAATAACTAGGAATAAGAGAAAACATTTCGGAGAAGAGCCTGAAATAAGCTGATAAAATTAATTTTTAGAATTATCGGTTACATTATAATAGGTATACTAATTTTGCCCCAATTAATTTGAGAGCTGTAAATGCTTCCATTTACCACTTGAGATAGAAGCATAGAATATTTGTGCTTCAAGGGACCTCGAAATGATTCAACGGTGATTTATAGATTAGAAAAGTGCTTGGACAGGTCACCGCATCACTACGTCTCAATCTGCTAATACTGTTATCCTATCTTTCTTTAAATGGCTGAATAGATAGATGTATCAATTCTGCTCGCAGGTATGTTTTTTAAATTGTTGGGAGGAGAGTCAGTCAGTCTAATATTTTATTAAGTGTTTTTCTTGAACAAGCAATTGGTAATAAAGTAGAGGGTAACTGGACAAATGTCAGGAGGCTTAAAGAGGTAGGGCTAATTAAAAGGTAGTATTTTTTACATCCCTGCTCCCTGGGTTTTATTACAATTTCTGCTTCTCCGCGGCTTGCCTTCTTGTCCACTTGGGCTAGTTTATTGCTCGCTCTCGGCCTGGGAATCTATGCTGTTCACCTGTCTTGTGTTATACAAGGTAGAAGGCGAGTGGAAAAATAACAAGGAGCCTCATGGTAAATGAGGTTTGGACTCCCCCAGACCTCTTTATCTAGAGGTGCAAACCAACCTGCTAATGGAAACACTGAAAGTCCCGTGCCCATAGCTTCGCTTCTAGATATAATGTGGCTGTGAAGTGGCAGGGGCAGGGAAACGTATCCGTTCATTAATAGAAAACTCTCTTGACGTTTTGAGATCTGAAAATTGAAAGCTGAAATTTTAACCACCCAAAATGAGAATGCTGTCCTGATGCTAATGTTGAAGCCAGTTCCATTCCATCAGTCCTGTTCTCATAGAGCTGCACCCCTTCATCCATCAAAGATGAGACAAACATAAGATGAGGCTATGACTTTCTGCAAAATAACTTCTGCCCAGACTGAATGCCTAGGTGACAAAGTGATAACATATTCATTCGTGCACTAGGTACAGAGTGGGCCCAGTTGATAACTGAATTGAGAGACTACATTGCTACTCTAACTTGGCCCCTCCTAAAGTAGGTTAATGGTTTACCTTAAGGCTGAAATCAACTTAAATAAACATGAGAACCATAGCTGAAAATGTTTCCCAACTTCCAATAGTGACTTAACCTGACTAGAGTATCTGAACCCCAGGTCTTTGTACCCTGCCTCATTTTTCTTATCAACCAGCTTTTAACATGTGACAGTTGGAACACTGTGATATTGAGGTCAGGGGAAAACTGGTCCCCAGATAGAGCTGAGTGTCACTGGCAGGCTGCTGCTACCATCCCGAGGCACCAACTGACTGACCCCAGCATTAGGAAACATTGAATAATTTTCAGGCCTAAGGACAGGACACATGGTTTGGGCCTTTGAACTTGATGTTTTTGTGTCAAATTTAGCTTTGGGATATATGTGAACTGCCACAACTTATTGCTTTAGCTTCTGAAAAAGTGGCTTACAAGCAGGAGAATAACAATTACTAGTTAAGTAAAATTATATTATGAATGCCTTGCTTTTACATAATGCTTTCCTGTGCATTGTCTTCTCTGACTCTTCTAATAATCCAGCAGGCCAGAAGATATTTTTATCCTATTTTACAGATGAAAAAACAGCGTTATAAAGGCTGAGAGATTTTCCCAGGGACACAACAGAGCTGGTCTCTGATTTTCTGGCTCCTAGTCCAGTGCCTTTCCAGTATGCCTCTCCAGCTGTCTGAGAGAGACAGAGAGAGACCTTCTGTCAGCCAGCCTGATGATCGGCTAAAATGGACTGAGGACACAGGGTATCCAGAACAATTTACTAGCAACTGCAGCCAAGGTATATCTTGTTTTTCTCTTTGTAAATCTAAAATGCCTAGGTAAATAATTTTATTTGATAATCATGTTGATTAAAGAGTATGCAATAGAGCGAATTCATAAATTGATTATCCTGAAACATTTTGATAAAAAAAATTACATTCCATTGTGCAGAGGTATATTGTAATTTTAAAATATCTGTTAAGATTTTCAATGGCATTATTATTTTAAGTGTTTTTAGGTGAATAAAACAACTCATTTACTTTGGACTTCGTGAAAGACTGTGAATGTACACACATTCATACATACACACTCAAAGGTTTCTGCATTTATTAAAAAAAAAGTTTCCATTTAGTGATCAGAAAGACAATCCATTTTTGATACCCATAGAGTCAAGGAAAGGGGAACATAAGCAGACTTAAAAGGATGAAAGTCAACAAAATATTACCTAATACTGTATTATGGAAAAGAAGGAAGAAAAAGGAAAGAAGAAAGAAAAACCGGACAAATAGTAGAAGCCTGAAAACAAGTATTTATTCTGTAATTCTAAATGTCTTCTAATACACAGACATTAACTTTGCTATTCACAGGTGTCTGAAGCATATTCTAGCTCTATTTTCTGTAGTTTCTGTATTCTAGTGAGTTTCTGCTCCCTGAAAGCTTTCCTTTTTCAGAAATGTGGTTTCATTTCTAGAATGGTGTATGTATTACCTATGCTCCGCTCAGCCTTCCAGATATTCCACGATATTTATAAGTAATCGTGGTCTGTTCTATTGTTTTCTCTGACAAAAACTCTAGCTTCCAAGATCAGAGAGCTGAGTTTAAGAGTTAAAAAAGTAAGCATAGGCATCCCCTGATTAAGGCAGTTTCAATTAATATGTAATGTTCACACCTAAGTCACCAAGATAGGAATCCTGAAGAATGAACACCCTGTGAATAGCAAATATGGTGACCATACACGTCCCTACTTCTTTTAATGGTCAAGGCTCTTTGGTGGTCTTAGGGGACTTAAAGCTAACCCAGAGCTTATTTCGCAGGAAAATCTTGGGAGATTTTACTTAATCTATGGTATTTACTACACAGTGGAGAGACAGCAACCTAGAGAGTGGGCCTGAATCGAAGGCATATTTTCATGAAGATTTTGAATTTCATGTTTCCACTGTAGCCAAAGAAGATGTGAGACTGACACCTGGAACTAGAACTCTGCATGTAGAGGCATGCTGGTATTGATACCACAGTTCAGGGATATTATCTGTTAAGCAGATTTTTGTGAGATGCCATAAGGACCTAACTGTCAGGTACAACATCGATAAATCACAAAAGGGGGATGTTGGTGGCTTCTTTTGAACTGCATGCAGACAGAAGAACAAAGATGGAATTGTTGAGGGGTGAAAAACTGTCTGCTGCAGTGCTCTGGAATTTAAATGAAAGCCATTATTGATCAGAAGGGGAGGGGGTAGAGAGATGACATGAGGCCTGACTCCTCAATTGCAGGAGAGGACATGGGCTTGGAGGAGCTCACTTCAATGTCAGGCCAGGCTGCAGAGTGGTACAAGAAAAGTGTGTCTTCTGGCTGTAATTCCAGAAACAACATACACCAGGAATTCCAACCAAATGACTGGAGCACATTGGCAGATATGACAGTGATTAAAACACTCGTCCCCTTCTTATTTGCCTACTTGCATAATTATTTTTCTGTAGCTGTAGATCTTAGGATTCTTGGGTTATTTAAAGGAACACAGAAACTGTCTAGAATGAGATTTTCTTAACCACATGACATTTATCATGTTTATGGGAGTCAGATAAGGCCCTAGTTCAAGCTAACGTTAAACTTCTACAAAGTATCTTAAAGGTCTGATAGTATAGTTTCTTCAACCTTCCAAAGCTCTTCCTCCCCTGCTTATCAGGGCAGCTGATTTAATAAGGGCAACAATTGTGTCCAGGGACTTTGAATTATTCTTTGTTACTTACAGTCTTTCAATGTCATGGGATCCTGGGTTCTTGGACATTTACACATCAGTGGCATGAGAGACAGCCGGAGATAGCAGAATTGTTCAAAAGTGACTAGTCGGGGCAACAGAAACAACGAAGGGAACACAATGAAAGTTAATATTTGGCCATTCTCTCTGCCTTGGTGTGAGAGCAAACTTTTAGCAGAGAATTAAAGGAGGGGAGTCAGTACTCCACCTCTATTGAATATTAGATATTCAATCTCTGTAAACTCAGATCTAGGAACCCTTAATTTAGCAATATCATTCAGCAATGAGAATGTCCAAAAACAATTTACAGGCAGTGGGTCCCGGGACACTGCTCTAAATTTTAGCCTTGAAATGTCCAATTCAAGACTCATCTAGAGGCACACTAGCCATAACACACATAATGTCATAGGAATACATGGCTTGGGAATGGATATAGTAACTGATTGCCTAGAAGCTGATGAGAATTCACCTGTTTACAATACCAAAGTGCATCTATGGTGGCAGGAAGCAAGAATGTCTGATGGGCATTGAGACTCTAAGGAACCCTGCTTCTGTCTCACCTCTCAGGGTTATCTGTGTGACCTCTCTGGTTTCTGTCAAGTAAAGAGGTGTATCAGTGTTTCCCAGTTTTCTTTCTTTCTTTCTTTTTTTTTTTTGACTCAAGCACTTTTCAGTTAAATATATAATCTACTGAAGTTCCTTAGAAATTAAAAAAATATATATATTATTTGTGTAATATATGATAAATGATTTTAAAGGCATGTAAAGATTTCAGAGCAGTTTGTCTTTAAAGATTACTGTATAAATTCCTATTCCTTTTCTTAATATTGTTTTTATATACATTGTGGATTAGTCACTATATATTTAAATATATCTTCTGACTTTAGAAAATGCTTAATTTTCCTGAATTTTATTGTATGAGAAAAAGCATAATTTATTAATGAGCCAACAAAAAACAATATTATGTCATGTTTTATTTGGGAGTGAATGGACATTGAAACCTATAGCAAAATTCAACTGCCCATTATGCAGCAAATCTTTATCAAAAATTACTTTTGTATCTATACTTAGAATTCTTACATTTTGCTTCAAAAAAGAGCTAGTTTATTTTTGTCATTTTTGTCTTTGTTTCTAAATGATGGGATTAAAAAAAAGGCTTCAAGCTGTGATTTCTAAGCACTTACCCACAAATAACACATTGAGAATTTAGAAGGTCTTTATTCCTAAAAAATTATAAGTCAAACTGGATACGATATTATATTTTTCCTTTTCAATAATGGTTTTTAAAGCACTAGAGGTATGTTGATGTGCATCTAAAAAATTCAGTCAGACATGAAATTTACGAATTCAGTGTTGATCATCTGGAAGAAACATTTCAGAATTATCATTTTAATAATTCTTACCAGGATTATATGATGTGAACAACAGAAACCTACTCACGAAAACTCAAGCAGAGAGAGAATTGACTGGAAGGCTTTGCGTTGACTCAAACATCAGAAGAGACTCAAGGACCACGTATGAGAAAGAGCAAGAATATCTGATGCTTTCGATCTTGTGATCATAGCTATTTAACAGTCCTATCAACGTGTCATCATAAATATGAATCAGCTCTGTCACTCTCTTCTGTCCTTGGCCACTGAAGTGAGATTCAAAGTCCAAGGAAAGGGAACTGGATTGGCCTGATCTGGGTCCCATGCCCCCTGTTTGGCTTTAGGAGACAGGCATCTTGAATATAGGAAAGAGGTACTGCTGCTCTCCCATAAGAAATTATGGTGCTATCCTCAGAAGGGGCTGGGTGAGCATGAACAACATATGTTAACATGTATGTCTTTCTGTCTCTAATCAGTGGTCTTTTATAGGTGTGATATGATATAATAAGTCATTAAGAATATAAATAATTTAAGCTGAAGAACAAATAAAACATTCAACTAGTAGTATTGATCTGGATAGTAAACTGATAGAATGAGTCATGAGACTATCCATCTGATCCCCATTGAGTGTCATGAATGTTCATTTAGTAAACTCTTAGAGGCTCTAAGATGCTTCTAATTAAGGCAAAACATCTGGACAATTATTTTACTTATCAATTTAAAAACACTCCTCCCACACATAGCAGACATTTGCCATTTTTGGCTTCTTGGTATTCATTGCACTCTTCCATGGCAACAGTATCCTAGTTTTCCATTTGTCTCAAGAGAAAACAGCTTCATCCCTAGCTCTAGGGATGGGCCTTGATTGACCAAAGCCCAGTGAATCCATCTGACCACCAGGATCAGGTCTCATGAGCCAGCCTGGGCTAAACACAAACAGGATATAGATTTCTGAAAAGAAAAAAAAATCCTTGTTTTTTTCTCAGGATTTACCTGGAGAGGCACTTTCTCTGGATAGTATGGGATCCTGATGTGAGGCTTGATATTGCTATAGCCTTTTTGCTACAATGAGAGATCTCAAGTCTGAAGTCAAAGTTGATGCAAGGAGGAGAATAAATTAAAAAAAAAAATCACCGGGAAATGGATTTGGAGTCCACAGGATCAAGTTGCACCTGAAGCTGTCACTACTTGTGGACCTTAAATGAACACAAAATATATTTGATTATTTATGCTAGTTTGAGTTTGAGTTGCTGTGATTGCATCTGAAATGATCCTAATTGCTACATTGCAGAGAACCTCTGTGGGTCCTAGAGTCTATGAATTACTGATTCCAAAATGATGGCTTACATGATATGTAAGGTCATTTCTGATGGTAAGGATTTTGTTCTATTACTGGTAATAGGTAATGTAATGGAAAGCAAGTTGGAGAAATATGAGCTGCCTGGACAGGCATCCTGCAGTGGATCTCAGCCTTATTGTTGAAGTACGTTGATTATCTAATTAGCTATTTTTAATTCAGAAAGAGGAACTTTTCTTGATTCATTTTTCTTTTTGTGTTCTGTGTGGTTGAAGATTTGTGGCTTTTAAATTTTCCCTTTTACCATATCATCTTTCTGCATAGTTTCAAATTTTATTAATGATGTCAACTTTTGTCTTTTATTGAGTAATAGGAAATTCAAAACCAGTAGGTATTTAATAAATATATATTTAATAAAACTCATGATTTTATCGATAAGTCTAGGCCTAAACTAGTGGTTCTCAAACTTGGCTGCACGTTAGACTTGCCTGGGTAGTTTTGAAATAGCAGTTCTTCAAGTCCACTGTACATCAGGTTATCTGGTAGGCTTGGGCACATTTCACGTTTCTGATTCAGTAATTCTAGAGTAAGGCCCCAAATTTTGCATTTCTAACTAGTTCCCGGGTGATACTGATGCTGCTGGTCTGGGAACCACTGCTCTAAAACATATTCATCCTAGACCATTTAAATCAGAATCTCCAAGGTGGGGGTGATTTTTGAGACTCCCCAGATGATTCTGATGGACAACCAGGTTGAAGACCACTGTCCTAAACAGAAGAGGGTGGCTGGCTTCTACCTCCTGATTAAGTTCTTACAGAGGTCCTTTTATTATCTCAATGAAAAATTCTTTTTCACACTTCAAATGAACTCCTTGCCCCCTCTATACTATCTCGCTAGGAAAAATTAATAAACTTAAGTTTTAAAAAATTACTAAAGCTGATTACCTCCGAAGACTCACAGGCCAAGTATCAACTATCTCTTGCCCAAGGAGAACTGCAGATGAACACAAAAGAATTTCTGCACTGATTTTATCAGTCAGAGTCCAATCAAGAAAATAAAAATTGTCAAGTAGGAGATTAGCAACTGCTGGAGGGACAGAAGGAGGAGGTGACGTTATCAGAGCTCGGTGGCCTGGGTTACCAGAGAGAAGCTGGAACCAGGATGAGCTTTTTTAGTGGTAGCTGGAGTCAAGGAGGGGATACAGTTGCTGCAAGAAATGATGCTCAAGGCAGAGAGGGGGAAATGTCCTCCCTTCTCTCTTCTTTCTGCATCTCTGATAAACACTTCTCATTGGTCAACTCAAGCAAGAGAGTCTGGGAAAAACAGACTATTGGTTAGACCATCTGCATTCAGATCAGAGCAGAAGAGGGGACAGGTGAGGAATGAACATGAGGGCAAACATGCTAAGGACAAACACACTGTTCTATATGCTAAGCTATGCTCACCACAAGTGTGGCTACCACCTGTCACCGTACAATGCTATCACAATGTCATTGACTATATTCCCTAGAGGTAACAATTATCTTACTTTTCCTTTTGCTTAGTTTTCTACGTACCTCTTTGTTAATTTATCCACAAATTCTCTGCCAGCAGTATACATTTTCCTTAAGATATTAGAACATATCAGATCAGTTTTTAGTTTCCTTTTCTCTTTCCCCCACTCCTGAGTAAGACATCCTTTCTCAAGCCTGGTGCCCTAGTCTGGAATAGGCATACCACATAGCTGTCATCTGTAGCTCTCTCCTATTCTGCATTCCTGGAACTTACATTTTCAGTTTTCTTGGTTTATTCCTTCATTTTGGTGAAACATTTCCTCCAGTTGCTTTTTGAGATTAACGTATTTGGGGAGACCTTACATTTCTTTGCTGTACACTTTCATTTGAATGATAGTTTAGCTGGGTGTCAAATTCTAAACTCACATTTGGTAATTAGAGTTGTATTCAATCCCTTGTATCCCAGTCCTCAGGTGTACCTGGTCCCCCCACCCCCAAACTTGGGTTTTTTTAATTAACCTCTCTAGACAGTAAAACTCTATTTATCTCCTAGAGTCAGGAAGGGGTGGTTCTGTGGATAGTTGGAGTTGGGGAAAAGATATACTTCTTATACAGATTTTCAACCAATTTTCTTTTCAGCCTTACCTATATCCTCTTTTTCAGAGATATAAGGTGTCTCCATTTCTGAGTCCTTCTGGGATCCTGAAGTATGTATTGCTGGATTTTTCTACTCTTCTAACTCAATAACCACTTATCCATGTGCTTCAGTTATTAAAACTTTGTGCTGCTTTCCTGCTGTCTTTGTTCTTATAGATTTATGTCTATTCCCTTTATTTAAGGAAGTTTGGGGAGTTGGAAGGAGGTAAATCATATCTATTATTTGGCATATTTAATTGGAAGTTCTTTGACTACTGTTTTTTATTTAAAAAAATTTTTAAAAAAGATTTTATTTAGACTTATTCAAAAGAATAGAGAAAGGACCCAAATTAATAAAATTATGAGTGAAACAGGAGAGATCATGACCAACACCAAAGAAACAGGAAGAATCATTAGAAACTATTATCAACAACTATATGCTGATAAACTAAACAACCTGGAAGAAATGGATGCCATCCTGGAAGCCTATAAACTACCAAGTCTGAAACAGGAAGAAATTGATTATTTAAACAGACCAATTAATTATGAAGAGATTGAAGCAGTGATCAAACCTCCCCCAAAACAAGAGTCCAGGGCCTGAAGGATTCCCTGGGGAATTCTACCAAACATTCAAAGAAGAAATAGTACCTACTCTCCTGAAGCTGTTTCAAAAAATAGAAACAGAAGGAAAACTACCAAACTCATTCTGTGAGGCCAGATTACCTTGATCCCCAAACCAGGCAAAGACCCCATCAAAAAGGAGAATTACAGACTGATATCCCTGCTCAATATGGATGCCAAAATTCTCAACAAGATCCTAGCTAATAGGATCCAACAGTACGTTAAAAGGATTATACATCACGATCAAGTGGGGTTCATCCCTGGGATGCACGGGTGGTTAAACATTTGCAAATCGATCAGTGTGATAGATCACAATAACAAAAAGAGTCAAGAATGATATGATCCTCTCAATTGATGCAGAAAAAGCATTTGACAAAATACAGCATCCTTTCCTGATTAAAACCCTTCAGAGTGTAGGCATAGAGGGTACATTCCTGAATTTCATAAAAACCATGTATGAAAAGCCTACAGCAAATATTCTCAATGGGGAAAAGCTGAAAGCCTTTCCCTCAAGATCAGGAACACGAAAAGGATGTCCACTCTCGCCATTATTATTCAACATTGTACTAGAAGTCCTTGCAACAGCAATCAGACAACAAAAAGGAATAAAAGGTATTCAAATCGGCAAAGAAGAAGTCAAACTGTCTCTCTTCGCAGATGACATGAAACTCTATATGAAAACCCAAAAGACACCACCCCCAAATTACTAGAACTTATAGAACAATTCAGTAATGTGGCAGGATACAAAATCAATGCTCAGAAATCAGTAGCATTTCTATACACAAACAATGAGACTGAAGAAAGAGAAATTAGGGAATCCATTCCATTTATAATTGCACCAAAAATCATACGATATCTTGGAATTAACTTAACCAGAGAGGCAAAGGATCTATGTTCTAGAAACTACAGGTCACTGTTGAAAGACATTGAAGAAGACACAAAAAGAGGGAAAAATATTCCATGCTCATGGATTGGAAGAACAAACATAGTTAAAATGTCTATGCTACCCAGAGTAATCTACACTTTCAATGCCATACTGATCAAAATACCAATGACATTTTTCAAAGAGCTGGAACAAACAGCCCTTAAGTTTGTGTGGAACCAGAAAAGGCCTTGAATCACCAAGGAAATGTTGAAAAGGAAAAATAAAGCTGGAGGCATCACGTTGCCTGATTTTAAGCTATACTACAAAGTTGTGATCACCAAGACAGCATGGTACTGGCACAAAAACAGACACATAGAACAATGGAACAGAATAGAGACTCCAGAAATGGACCCTCAGCTCTATGGGCAACTAATCTTTGACAAAGTAGGAAAAAACATCCAGTGGAAAAAAGACAGTCTCTTCAATAAATGGTGCTGGGAAAATTGGACAGCTATATGCAAAAGAATGAAACTTGACCACTCACTCACACCATACACAAAGATAAACCCCAAATGGATGAAAGCCCTCGATGTGAGACAGGAATCCATCAAAATCATAGAGGAGAACATAGGCTGCAACCTCTACGACATTGGCTACAGCAACTTCTTTCATGACACATCTCCAAAGGCAAGAGAAACAAAAGAAAAAATGAACTCGTGGGACTTCATCAAGATAAAAACCTTCTTCACAGCAAAGGAAACAGTAAAAAAAACCCTAAGAGGCAGCCCATGGAATGGGAGAAGATATTTGCAAATGACACTACAGATAAAAGACTGGTATCCAAGATCTATGAAAAACTTCTTAAACTCAATACACAAGAAACAAATAAACAAATCATAAAATGGGCAGAAGATATGAACAGACACTTTACCAATGAATATATACAAATGGCCAACAGACACATAAAAAAATGTTCACAATCATTAGCCATCAGGGAAATTCGAATCAAAACCACACTGAGATACCACCTTACGCCAGTTAGAATGGCAAAAATTGACAAGGCAAGAAACAACGAATGTTGGAGAGGATGTGGAGAAAAGGGAACCCTCTTACACTGTTGGTGGGAATGTAAGATGGTATAGCCACTTTGGAAAACAGTGTGGAGGCCCCTCAGAAAGTTAAAAATAGAGCTATACTATGACCCAGAAATTGCACTCCTGGGTATTTACCCCAAAGATACAGACGTAGTTAAGAGAAGGGCCATATACACCCCAATGTTCATAGCAGCATTGTCCACAACAGCTAAATTGTGGAAGGAGCCGAGATGTCCTTCAACAGATGAATGGATAAAGAAGATGTGGTCCATATGTATAATGGAATATTACTCAGCCATCAGAAAGAAAAATTGCTCAACATTTGCAGCAACATGGATGGGACTGGAGGAGATTATGCTAAGTGAAATAAGTCAAGCAGAGAAAGACAATTATCAGATGGTTTCACTCCTTTATGGAACATAAGAAATGGCAGGGAGATCAGTAGGAGAAGGAAGGGAAGAATGAAGGGGGGTAAACAGAAGGGGGAATGAGCCATGGGAGACTATGGACTCTGGGAAACAAACTGAGGGCTTCAGAGGGGAGGGGGATGGGGAATTGGGATAGGCTGGTGATGGGTATTAAGGAGGGCACATATTGCATGGAGCACTGGGTGTTATACACAAATAATGAATCATGGAACATTACATCAAAAACTAAGGATGTGTACTGTATGGTGACTAACACAACGTAATAAAAAAATTTTTAAAAAGATTTTATTTATTTATTTATTAGAGAGAGAGAGAGAGCACGCACAAGCAGGGGAAAGGGAGAAGCAGGCTCCCTGTTGAGCAGACAGCCAGACATGGAGCTTGATCCCAGGACCTCAGAATCATGAACCTAAGCTGAAGGCAGATGCTTAACCAACTGAGCCACCCAGGCATCCGAAAAGTTACTTTTTGTAGCGGGGTTTGTTAATCAAGATCCTAATAAAGCCCACACGTTGCATTTGGTTGGTATGTCCTATAAGTCTAATTTAGTCAAAAATAGTTCCTCCTCCTCCTTTTTAAAAATGCCATTTGTTTGAGTAAAAACCTGTCATTGGTTTTGTAGAGTACTTCACAATCTGAATTTGACTGATTGCTTCCTCATCGTGTCATTTAACTGTTCCTTTATTGCCCATATTTTCTTATAATTGGTAGTTGGATCTAGAAACTTGATTGGATTTGAGTCCAATTTCACTTATTGTTATTATTATTTATTTTTGATGAAATACTTCATAGGTAGCACTGTGTAATCCCAATAACATTACTGCATGAAGCACATGTCTGATTGTCCCACTTTAATGATGCTGAGCTTGATCAGTTCTTTTCATGGTGATAGCCTGATCTACCGGTTTTAAATCTCCCTTAATAGTTTCATCAACCTTGAGCTTGNTTTTTTTTTTTTTTTTTTTTTTTTTTTTTTTTTTTTTTTTTTTTTTTTTTTTTTTTTTTTTTTTTTTAATAATCTCTATACCCAACATGAGGCTTTAACTCATGGCTCTAAGACCAAGAGTCACATGCTCTACTAACTGAGCCAGCCAGGAGTGCCAGTAGTTGCAAAATGGGGATTTTCTGATTCTGTCATTCCTTTTGCATTTGTTAGCTAGAATTCTTCTATGAAGAACTTTCCTTCATCAATAGTTAGTTAACCAAAAATACATTTAGAGTAGGAAATGCAGGAATATGAGAAAAAAAATGCATTTTCCTTTACTAATTCTTGAAATCATGAATTGGTTAACCAACAACCTCCATACATGCCTATTTACACTGTTTTGTGAATATGTTCTTGGCTCATGCAAAGTTCTCAGGCATTCATTATATTTAATGTGTATGTAGTACTTAAGGGTTGGATGATATCACAATTGATTTAGCCATTCTCTTAAGTTACTGATAGCCATTCCCTTAAGTTACTGATATTTTTATTGTTACATATAATGCAAAAATGGACAGCTTTACATAAATTTATGGCCAAATTTCTGATGATGTCCTTAGGATAAATTCTGAGAAGCAGAATTATAAAATTAACTAATTTTTAAAAAGATTTATTATTTTTTAGAGAGAGAGAGAGTGAGCACAAGTGGGGGGAGGGGCAGAGAGAATCTCAGGCCAACTCTGCACTGAGCATAGAACTGATGTGGGGCTCAGTCTCATGACCATGAGATCATGACCATGAGAAAATGACCATGAGATCATGACTTGAGCTGAAACCAAGAGTCTGATGCTTAACTGACCGCACCACCCAGTCCCCCCTAACATTTATGAATTTTAAGGCCCTAGGTATATTTCAACAGGGTTGATATTATTATTTAATGAAGAATCCTTTAATTATCTTTTTTTTTTTGATACAGAAAACTTCTCTGAAGTTAGTCCCATTTCTCTTTACTCTTCTTTCCTTAACAGAACCATTGCTTAATATAAACTACCCATAACTGGCATGATCAGATCTGGGGGCTGAGGAAGGTGAGATGGCCGGAGGGGCTTGTAAGGAGTCACTCTCTGCAAACAGGGAGTAATATGTTACTCATAGTAACTTTGGGGGAGAGTACTCTCTGCTAAGCCAGTACTATGGATTCTTAGCTGCCTCAGGGTTTACTAAGACTGTCCATCATTATCTCTTAGTTTGGTAAAGAACACTGAGAAGGCAGAAAAAACTATTATGCAAAATCGCACTTTGAGGAAGTTACCCGGTGTTATGAACTGAACTGTGCCTCTCCCCGCTACCAAATTCATACATTGAAACCCTAACACTGAGTGTGACTGTATTTGGAGATTGGGTATTGAGGGAGATTACATGAGGTCATAGGCTGGGGCCTAGCCTGATAGGATTGGTAGCCTTATAAGAGGAGAAAGAGACAAAGAGCTTGCTTTCTTCAAGCACACACAGTGGAAAGAACAAGTGGGGACACTGCCAGGAAATGGCTAACCATCTGCAAAACTGGGAAAAATGGTCCCACCAGAAATGAACCCTGTCACAGCTTGATGCTGGATTTCTAGCTTGCAGAACTGAGAGAAAATATATTTCTGGTGTGTAAACCACTGGTCTATGGTATTTTGTTATTACAGCCTGAGTAGACCAACATACTGAAACATGTGAAAATTTTTACTAAAAACAAAACAAACAAACAAACAAAGAACAACAAAAAATTGTCTCCTGAGGCATGGGAAACAAAAGCAAAAATAAACTATTGGGACTACACCAAAATAAAAAGCTTCTGCATAGCGAGGGAAGCAATCAGCAAAACTAAAAGGCAGCCTACGGAATGGGAGAATATACTTGCAAACGATGTATTTGATAAAGGGTTAGTATCCAAAATATGTAAAGAACTTACACAGCTCAACACCCAGAAAACAAATAATCTGATTAAAAAATGGGCAGAAGACATGAACACATGTTTCTCCAAAGAAGACATACAGATGGCCAACAGACACATGAAAAGATGTTCACCATCACTCATCATCAGGGAAATGCAAATCAAAACCACAATGAGATACCACCTCACACCTGTCAGAATGTCTAAAATAAAAAACACAAGAAACAACAAGTTTTGGTGAGGATGTGGAGAAAAAGGTACCCTATTGCACTGTTGGTGGAAATGTAAACTGATGCAGTCAGTGGAAAACAGTATGGAGGTTCCTCAAAAAATTAAAAAGAGCACGACCCTACAGTTCAGGAACTGCATTACTGGATATTTACCCAAAGAATATAAAAACACTAATACAAAAGGATATATGTACCTTATATTTGCTGCAGCATTATTTACAATATCCAAATTATGAAAGCAGCTCAAGTGTCCATTGGTAAATGACTGGATAAAGAATTTGTGATATATATACACAATGGAAGTTTATTCAGCCATAAAAAAGAATGAAACCTTGCCATGTGTAACAGTATGGATGGATTTAGAGGGTATAGTGCTAAGTGAAATAAGCAAGAGAAAGACAAATATTGTATGATTTCACTTACATGTGGAACTTAAGAAACAAAACAAATGAACAAAGGAAAAAAAAAAGGAGAGAGACAAACCAAGAAACAGACTCTTAACTATGGAGAACAAAAGATGGTTAACAGAATGGAGGTGGGTGGAGGGATGGGTGACATAGGTGAAGGGGATTAAAGAGGACACTTATCACGATGAGCACTGGGTCATGTATAGAACTGTTGAATCACTAGATTGTACATCTGAAACTAATATAATACAGTATGTTAACTGTACTGGAATTAAAATTAAAAACTTAAAAAAAGGAGTTTATTTATTTAGCTTGATTCTCTTAGGCAGACTATATGTTGAGATATAAAATTCATCCATTGCAAATCAATGAATTTTAGTAATTCATACAGTTATGAAAGTATCACCCAAATCCAGCTGTAGAAGAAATACATCATTTATTTATTTTTTAAAAAGGATTATAATAAATCCCCATGATGACTTTGGGTTTGATATAACTATTAACGAATGTCAATTTTTCATCACTTGAGACCAGAGTACCATGTAACAGAGAGGAATTGTGCGGGGACACATATTTATCGATGACTCACAATAACTGCTCACAAACTGACACTCTACTAGGACAGTTATGCTACCATGAGATGAAGTGGGTCCAGACTTTTCTATGATTTGAAGCAGCTTGTATAACATGGCAATAGCTTTTTCTAAAAAAAAAAAAAAAAGCAAGCAAGCAAAGTTGTTGGGAAATCAACTGTTCCTCACGTGTTTTCTTTCTTTTGCTTCTAGGTGAGATTTCTCCATGAACTTGGGTCAACCTTGGAATTTAAATTTTTCACAAAAATAATTCACTTTATCAAGATTTTATAAGTAACTAGTGCAGAGTTGCATGTGCTATAATACAGTTTCAAAAATTCTCTGCAATTAGAGATTCTTGTTTGCATTTCTAATTTTGTCAATTTGTATACTTATTATAGTCACAAGAAATTAGTTTATTATTTTTCAAATAATTTTGAATCAATTATTAATTTATTTTTTCTGATTTCTATGCTCTAACTTCTTGAACTTAATGCTTAGTTATCTTTTTTTAATTAAATAATAAATTACAATAGTAAACTTGCCTCTTACATGACACTGTGGAAAGCATCTGATGTTTTTGATTTGGGGGGTTCTCATTGTCATTATTTACCAAGTGTCTATTCGTTTAAGTTGTGGGTTGCTTCTTAGTACAGTCTCTTTTTAAAATTTTAAATTAAGAAAGTTTTAATCTGAGTGCTGGTAGTTCAGAAAAAGTAGATATTACAAAATACATGATGTGGTAAACAAAGTCTTGAAAAAATTCTGAGAGATCTTCTTGATACTCTCAAGAATTTTGTCTATGTAGCTTTGCTGTGCAGTATATAAAATTCTGAGAAAGCAGAAAATGACTAAGAAAACAAAGATCATCCATATTCTACCTAAATACTGTCAACACTTAGGGATACATATGCTAAAATAGCTTCGTATGTTCTTACACACACACATATTTTTTAAATGAAGAAATGGAATCATGTATGTGTAATATTTAATGCACATGTCTATTTCAATAAATACATAGACCTATATTTTCTTCTAAACTATTTAATAATTCATATTTAATATATGGATATATTACAATTTATGTAAACTCATGCTTACTGATGACTAGGTTAATTCAGATATTTTGGTTTTATAAACAATAATCTTGTGAGTATCTCTGAATATATATTTGTAAATTGCCCAGTTTTTTTTTAGAATAAAAACATAGACTATTAAATATCAGTAGTTTTCTATTAATAATTATTTTTGATTTTTTGCTTTTGCTTTTATGCAATAATTATAATTATTTAAATAAATCCATGTTTAATTTGACTTAATGCTCATTGCTAGTACCCACTCTCTGTTTTTGTTTGTTTATTGTTTTGTCTTTTGGGTTTTTAAAGTAAGCCATGTGGCTTCTATATTTTCTATATTTCCTCTGTTGCTTCCACACATGAATGAGTCCTTGGCCGATACAAAGTTTGCCACTTAAAACTACAAATATCACACTGCTGTCTTAAGATATTCAATATTGCACAGAACTCTGAAGCCAAATTATTTTATTCCATTTTTGTAAATCTGTTTCTTTCTATGTGAACAATTATAGGGATTTATTCAACTTTATAATAAAAATTTGCTACAGTGTGTCTTGTTATGGCTCCTTTTCCATTATTTTTATAATACAAAGAAAATCCTTTAAATTTAAAGACTGAGTTCTTCATTTCAGTCAGTAAAATTTTCTTCTATTACATTTGCAATTTTGATTTTGCTCTTTTGGTTCAGGATTCTTCAATAATACTGATTTAGCCATTCATCGAATTACTATTCTCTGGACTTCATCATTATCATCTTTTACATTTTTTCTTTTCGTTTTTGAAAAAGGCTTCTAAATTTTGACCTTCAGGTCACTAATTCGGTATCTTTTTTGTCTCGGTTTTGGTAATGATGAAGGTTTATTACAGCCTTCTATTTTAATTCAGGCTTTTCATTTCTAGTATCATTTAAATATGACCTGATCCCAATTCCCTTTTTATCACCCCTTTTGAATTCTAATCCTAATTCAAAGGGTTTTTTAAATCTTCTGTTAATCCTATTGAAAACACTTGTAGAAGTTTTCTTTTTCTTTCATTGTGACAAGAATTTCCCTTGTGCTAAAGAATGACATATATGCATATGTTTGTTTTCTGCTTACTCATCCTATTACAAGGTGTTTGCCAATAGATAGGGTTTTTAGCTGGCTTCTTATCTGATTTATGGCTTATTGCTTGTCAGTACTGTTGTCTTTTTAGATCTCCGGTTGGGGAGCAAATTAATGTTCGCAAGTCCTAGACTCTTTAAGTGCTGCAAGTTGACTGGATTGAGATGCATTCTATGCCCCTCAAAGTATCTATTGTTTGATACTTGTTTGAACACAGGGTGGAAAAGCAAAACTAGAATCCCCATATTTCACTAACAGGATTGTTCTTTTTTTTTTTTTAAGATTTATTTATTTGAGAGAGAGAGAGTGAGCTTGTGCTCGAGTTGGGGGAAGGGCAGAGGGGGACTCTTGAGCAGACTCCCTGCGGAGCGCAGAGCCAGATTCCAGGATCCATGAGATCATGACCTGAGCCAAAAATCACAGTCAGAGGCCCAACCACCTGAGCCACCCAGGTGCCCCCAGGATTGTTCTTATTTTCATTTCTGCCCATAGTACCTTACTTGTTGAAGCAATGTTTTCAAGCATGCAGTGTATCTATTGTCACCACGCCCTCCTCCTCCTCTTTGTACACTCTCACACACACACACACACACACACACACACACTTTTTGTGTTTTGGGAGTCTCATTCTCCAAAGAAAGGAAGGTAATGATGAGGGCCAGGCTGGGGTATAGCACAATCTCTCCTTCCAAAGGTTATTTGAGTCCCGAATAGCATCCATTGCCTGGCATTCTGGCAAGTACTGATCCTGAGTCTTTGATCTGCATGATACACAGTGAAAGAAAGCTCATCCTATATTCTTTATGTTGTCAACTTTCTCCATTTAAAGTGGCTGCTGATTACGATTTACAATTCATCTCCCTCGTTCCCGCAGTTAATGGAATTTTCTGTTTCTGGTGGTAGGATAGCTGTCAGTTATAGTTTTTGTTGTCATCAATTTTTGTCTTTCTTTTGTCTTCATAGGTATTTTAGCAAGCCGTTTGGGACAGTCTGCAGCCTGGGCTGCTAGTCAAGTGTCACGTTTTTCACTGGATTTCAGTTTTAAGCATTGGTATACAAGTCATATCCTGGTATCTCTTAATTGCCTATCTGAATATCACCCCAATAAACTGAGTGCATATCTCCCAGCCTTAGAAAAAGGGGATACTACTAGCATCCTCTTCTATTCTGGTGACATAGTTTTATTCTTATTCAGGACTAAGAATAAGAACTAACTGAAATGAGTGGTTGATTATTGTCAGAAAATACAATTTCATATCAGCTGTGCCAAAATTAGAATCGTTATTTTTGATAGCTATTCTTCAGGATTCAGATTGATCAGACTAATTACCTATTCAACAGTTTAGTTCTTATAGTTATCAGAGGCATATTTTACAAGTAATTCGTTTGTCCTGGGCAAAAAGGATTTAATATCACTCAAACTTTTATTTGGCAGGAAACAAGGTATTTAATAAATGTTTAGGTCAGCTACACCCACCTTGAAATTCTAGGGCTGTATTACTCCTACTGTGACGTATGATGAGCAGTTGAACTTTGTCAAGTATTCCCTGAGATACTCAATATGATGAAATGTTGCTTCTGTAAGAAAATTTTAGCTCTGTAGAGTTCCAGTAGGAAATGGAGTAGTTGGTGCTGTCCCCAAGTGAGACTATAAATAGCTCTTTTTTGGACAAACTCCTCTGAATTTGTATGGCAGAGTTGAACACATGTAGAAGGAATACGCTTTATGGGAATATATTTGTTAATTACTGGTGCATAACAAGCTACCTCAATCAACAGTTAGTAGCTTTGAACAACAAGGATTTATCAGGCTCCCGATTCTACAGTTTGGCAATCTGGGCGAGGCTCAGTTAGGAAGTGCCTTTGGTCTATATAAAGATTGCTCATTTGTCTACAGTCAGCTGCTGGCAGGTGAATGGGGAGTTGGCTGGCCTAAGATGATTCACTTGCATGTCCAACAGATGGTTCACTCTAAGGTTGGGCAATGGGAGACACCTGGGTTCATCCAGCAGGCTAGAACAGGCTTATTCACACGCAAGTGCAAAGGGTTCCAGGTAAGAAGGAAAAAGCCTGAAAGACCTCCTGAGGCCTAGACCAGGAGCTGGCAAAACATTGCTTTTGTGGCATTCTATTAGTCAAAGCACTGATAGGGTGGAGAAACCAGCTATAACCTCTTAACGAGAACAGCTGCTAATTCACATTGCAAAGGGACAGGTATACAGAAGGGAGTGGAGATTGGGGCTATTTTTGCAAGGTATCAGAGAATTATATCTCCTATGGAGGTAGCTTGAAAAAAATCAGTGGGTGTATTTGTTTCCTATGACTGCTGTAACAAATTATCAGGAACTTAAAGCAACGCATATTGACTCTTACAATTCTGAAGGCCGGATATCTGAAATTGGTTTCCCAGGTTGAATTAACATGTCAGCAGAGCTGTATTCTTTCTAGAGGCCACAGGGGAGTCAGTTCTTTCCCTCTCCCACCTTCTGGTGGCTACTGGTGTTCAGTGATTTGTAGCTGTATTACTCTGAGCTCTGCCTCCGCGGTCACATTACCTTCTCCTCTTTTATGGTTAGATTTCCCTTTGCTTCTCTCTTATAAGGATACTTATGATCATGTTTAGGTTCACCTAGATAATTCAGGATCATTTCTCCATCTCAAGATAGGACTTCACTGAAGTCTTAAGACTTAATTACATCTGCCAAGTCCTTTTGTTCTAGTATATAAGGCAACATTTATAGGTTTCTCAGGTCAGGATGTAGATATCTTTTGGATGACCACCGTAAGGGATGTACTTGTGAGATAGTGTCCAGCTATCTAGCATCACGTATTTGTTTCCTTGGTCCAAAAAAAAAAAAAATGCTAAGTAATGTTGTCCTGATTCACCTAAAATAATACAAGAAAATGTTAATCTTTGTCACCTGCAAATTTGGCACCAATAGGATATAGCCCATACTTTCAATATTCATTTATTCAAAAAATGTATTGAATACATGAAGAGCCCAGCACTGTCAGGCTAGGTTCTGGAAATACACCAGTGAGCAACGGTTTATATTTTAAATTGTGCTGTCCAATATGGTAGCCACTAGCCACGCGAAGCTACTGAGCCCCTGAAATGTGTCTCATTTGATATGCAGTGTGCTGCCAGTGTAAAATACACACCAGATTTTGAATCCTCAACATGAAAAAAGGAATGCAAGATATCTCATTAATCTTCTATTGTTTTCACAGTGATATGTTAATATTTAGATATATCAAGTTAAATACAATTTATAAAATTAGCTTTGTTTCTTTTCACAGTTTTTAGTGAGGCAACTAGGAAGTTTAAAATTACACTTGTGGCTTGATTCACGTAATATTTCTATTAGACAGCACAGCTCTGAAGGTCAGGCAAAGAGAATAAATGAACTCCTAATAAATGATTAAAAATAAAATCTAGCGATAGTGTCGGAGCAGGCTTCTCTAGATTGGGTGGCCAAGAGGGATTTGTGTGACTTTTGAGCTGAGACCTGATTTATATGAAAGCATCAGTTACATAAAGATTTTTGGAAATGTGTCCTACGTAGCGTTAAGAGGTAAAATATTTTCTTGGGAGAGGGTTTTTCTCTCTAAAATCCTAATGTGGGGAACAAATTTGGTTGGTTAGATGCATATAAAGAAATTCAGTGAGCATTGAAGAAAACAGAGTAGGGTAACATTGAAAAGGTAAGAGTAGACCAACTTGTTTTAAGGTCAACAGAGAGCTCAAACTCAAAATTTGTCCTATTCAACTTCCTTTAAAATCCCGAATGAGATCATTAATATCTGAGAAAGAAAAAGGGAATGTAGCTGTGTGAACTCTGTAAGTCATTCACTTCTTTGCCTCAGTTTTCTGATCTGTAAAATGGAGATGGCAGTGATTATACTGACCTCTACGGTTTTTTTGAAGGTTAAATGAGATAATGCATATGAACACATTCTAAGTGATATGTGTTGGTTATGATTAGTGTTGATTCCATACCAAGTTAGAGCATCAGAAAGATAGGTATATATTACTTGAATTACTTATAGAAATGCCTTCTTTGGAATATAATTAAATGTCTTACAGTTTCATCAACGGTTTCTCTGAGAATGGGTCATATGCGTGATATCTTTGCTTTTCTATTAAACCAGCTCTGCCTACTAGGTTATTAAATATTCCTTATATAAGATTCCATGTCAAAAATTTCTTCTGAGAGTTTTGTACAAAAAAAGTCTTCTGCTGGGGCGCCTGGGTGGTGCAGTCATTAAGTGTCTGCCTTCCGCTCAGGGCGTGATCCCGGCATTCTGGGATTGAGCCCCACATCAGACTCCTCTGCTAAGGAGCCTGCTTCTTCCTCTCCCACTCCCCCTGCTTGTGTTCCCTCTCTCACTGGCTGTCTCTCTGTCAAATAAATAAATAAAATCTTTAAAAAAAAAGTCTTCTGCTGAATTAGTATATGCCATCTTATTAGACAATGAGAAGCAAAAAAGAAGCTTAAAAAAAGTAAAAATGAGGTAAAAAAGAAGAAAACGTCTTCATTATATTTTCTCTCTTTTGTATTGCATTAGCTGATAGGATTCTCAGTTAAATTCCTACTTGGTTTTGGGTTAGCGTATGTTTATGGGATTTATAACATAATTACTTTCTGTAGGACATACGTATTGCTATAGGCCTTCTTTCTTTATTTTAAAAGCTTATGACATGTGTAGTTTATTATATACTACTTAAATCATTTTTAAAATAGTTTAAACCTAAATTAAATAAAATATATAAAACATTGTTTCTATGACTAAATGCATTCCAAGCTTCACCGAACCAAGTTATAAAATAATTTTTGGAACAAAACTCTTTTACAAGTTAAGGAATTCCACATATATTTGGGAGGGTATTCTAAAATATCTTATTAAAGCTCTCTTTAGAAGATGTATTTCCTAAAAAGAGTAGCAAATTTAAGGCCTTATTTTTTGGCTGATAGATGTTAAGCTTCAAAACAAAGGAGGTATGGAATTAATTTTTATATAAAAATTATTATTTGTTGAAGATAAAAAGAAGCCATATAACATTTTTAAGATCTAAAGACATCCTTCTCAGAGTTCATTCATTCATTTACTCATTCAGTAGGTGCCTGTCAAAGGTCTGTTTTGTATTAAAGCTATCGATACAGAGATAAACTGAAGTGTCTGTGAGACGAGGCAGGAGAAGGTGTCTGGAGGCAGACAATGAAGGGCCTTGTAAGAGAGACATGGTGTGGAGTTAAAATTTCATCCTGAAGACAATGGGGAACCATTGAAACATTTTAGGCACAGAAATATCTTGATCAGATGTGGTTTTTGGAATGGACTCTGACAGCTACTTAAGAGATGATTCTATGGTGGTGATGGGGAAACAGAGGCAGGTAAGCTGATAGGATTGCACACAGACCAGGTAAGGAGTTTTTTCATAACAACTGGGAGAAATATTTTGAGAGTGTCAGTGAGCATGGGAAAAATGGGCCAAATACAAGAAACGTTTAGAAAGTTGAATTGAAAGAGAATTTGGCAGAGCTCTCTGGAATGATTAAGGTTTCCAACTTGGGCGATGAAGTGGATAATACTGATCTTCATGGGGACAGGGAGTAAGTGAGGTGAAGGTTGGTGGGATTTGATCCAGTGCAGTTGGTTTGGGACGTATTGAAATTGTAATGCCTGTGGGCAGCTGAATTGTTGCTGGATTCATTGATCTAAAGTTCAGGAATGTGGAGACAAATATTTGGGAGACATTAAATCATTGATAGTCATTGAAGGAATAAATATAGATAAGATTTGCTTAAAAAGTATGTAGATAGAAAAGGTTGTTGACAATGGAACCTTGAGGAATAATAGCTTTTAGGAGGGAGAATGGTAGGGAGGGAGCTAATCTACGTGAGAACATGAGAACGGGTACACAGGGAAAATCCAGAGAATGTGGCCTTCAGAGGGGAGAGTTTTAAGGAAGGACTAGTTTACAATGTCAAATGCCAGAGAGAGGTCAAGTAAGATAAGGAATAAAAAGAATGCTTCGGAATCTGAAATTGGTATATGGTATCAAGACAAGTTGAGCAGAACAGAGGTGGTGAAAACTGAGTCAGTATGAAAAATGAATAAGGGACAAAGAATTGGGAGACCATGAGTTTAGACTTTGGGTTCTGACAGGGAGGAAGGAAAGCAGTAGTTATTTATAGGGGGACACACGGAGGAGGCAGAATTGTTTTATTATGGGGACTGACATCTATAATTTTCTGTTGAGCAAACCTACAAGTGAAGAGTGGATAGTTGATGGCAGAAAGCCCCAGGTGTGGGAGGGGGGATGGGATCCATAGCACAGGTGACAGGAGCAGTACCTTTCCATGTTAGTTCTATTGAAACTTTATACAGCTCCACAATAGTAGGATAACTTATACGTGTCCTTCATCAACTAGTAATCTTCATTTATATCCAATCAGAATTTCAAGAAATGATTTTCATTTATACTTTCAAAAAAGAATAATATCTATAGTCATGGCCTTCATAAAAGTCTCCAGAGTTCCATTTTTTCTCTACTCGTTCTTCAGATTTTATGACTCATTAGGACTTGTTTTCCATTAATTCAACCAAAATTATACTTATTGTCAGGGATATGATGGTGAGCAAAATGGAGTTCCTGCTTTTGAGACACGCAGGGCTTCTCGTTGCACACCGGCCTAGGCCTAGGTAGGTACCGTGAGTACTGCTGCAGGTAGCTCCTGACGGTAATACACTGAGGATAATGACATAGTCCTTAGTCCATTTGTCTGTTTAGTATGACTGGGACAAAATAAAGTGTCAAATTCTCCTTTGTGCACACTTTTAGTAGAAGTCCCAGGAAGCAGTCCTGTCGAATTTCTCTTATGAAAATGTAGTAGGGGTACCCAGGTGGCTCAGTCGGCGAAGCACCCGGCTCTTAGTTTCAGCTCAGGTCATGAGCTCAGGGTCATGAGATCGAGTCTCGTGTCAGGCTCTGTGCTTAGCATGGAGTCTGCTTGAGATTCTTTCTCCCTCCCCCTCTGCTCCTCAACCCCCTCAACCCGTGCCCGCCTGCTCCCTCTTTCTCTCTCTCTAAAATAAATACATAAACAAAATCTCTTTTTAAAAAAGAAAATGAGGTAGCACTATTAAAACACTGAATAATTCTTCACAAAAAAGTGCTTTTAAGGACATCAGATTCTTTTTGTCCCTTTTCACTATTAATTGGGTGTCTCGACGATAAGGAGCTTGTCTGGTAGTTTACTTTCAAGAGACACTATATTGGGAAATGTGCTGTGTTTAGGATTCAGGATGCCTGGGGTCAATTAGTAATCAGCCATGTAACTTACTAGCTGAGAGACCTTGAGGACATCATTTAATTAGCACCCAGAAAATGAAGAGAACGCCTGTCTTGCCTACCTCTTAGGGTTCAAAAAAAAATTTTTTTTTTAAAAAACAATCTAATACATGAGAAGTTTCTTTGTAACTCAAAAGGGCTGTGTAGATGGTTTGGGAGGGTCCCAGAATCCGAATGTACTTTAGTCCTGCTCCTGCCTGAAGTTTTTCATGTAGGGAAGATAATAACTTGTCTGTTTTGCCTAAACAAATGGGGTTGGGTTCTGTCCTTTGTAAGGGAAAAAATCCTGACTCAGCACCTGATGTTTGGTCTGAATCAGATGTTTATTGGCAACATGGCTCAATAAAACTACCACATATAGAACGTCTTTTGGGGAGCAAACACAGAGTCAGGCGTTTTCCCAAAATCTCTCTCAAGGTACAAGGGAGGAGGTGTGGCGTGCGCCCACTGGACAATGGGAGGCTAACTGCTGACGCTGAGAACAAGACTGTAACTGTGCCCTGCCTGGCTGTGCTCAGACTAAACCTCTGATGGGTTCAGTACCAGGTCTGCTGCCCCTGGTGGGAACACTGTGTGTTACGATTAGTAGAAAGAAATGCTTCTCCCATTAGTAAGAGTCCAGATGATTATTTGAGGAAAGACATATGTGTATCAAATTGTAGGAGTTGGGAATTCTGGTTGGTTTTGGGGAGCAGAGTAGAAGTCGGAGGGAAATGAAATCAGGCTTCCTTGGAGTGAATTAGCAGTTGCAATCTTGTCTATGGTCAGCTGAGAAGGAATCATCCACTAGTGTTGGATCTCTTAAGAAATGGAATACCTTGGGGGCGCCTGAGTGGCACAGCGGTTAAGTGTCTGCCTTCAGCTCAGGGCGTGATCCCGGCGTTATGGGATCGAGCCCCACATCAGGCTCCTCTGCTGTGAGCCTGCTTCTTCCTCTCCCACTCCCCCCTGCTTGTGTTCCCACTCTCGCTGGCTGTCTCTATCTCTGTCAAATAAATAAATAAAAAATCTTTAAAAAAAAAAAAGAAATGGAATACCTTGGCTATCCAGGTTACTTTCAGTGGGCGTTAATGCTTGACAAGCCATGTGGGATTGTCCAAGTTGTCCATCATTCTGTAATTAAAGTTTCCTTTTGGCCTCTCTTGACTTCTGCGACTTGACACATGCAATATGTATGTTATCATGTATACATTTTCGGGTCCAGAAACTGGGACTAATAGCAGCAGCTTCTGTACTTTGAAAGAGTTTGGATTCCAGATATTAAGTCATTGGTCGTGAACTTTTTGTTAAGTACTTGGCAAGACGTAACCCCATAGGTGATTCATGAGTAACAGCACTTGGCCTGAGTTTATTGATCCCATAGAAAAGCTTTGGGCACTCATATCTGTCAAGCAATGTGTACTTTAGTCAACTTATCCTTACCAATTTTGCCTCCTTTTGGACAGCTTCATCTCCTTCTAAGTCACTGAAGTAAAAAAATAAGTATTTACAAAGAAATATAATTTCCCCACAAAAACTAGTTTCTATTGAATTACATGGTTAAGCATGAATATGTTAGGACTTGCTGCCTCTCTTCCTTCAGACGTTCCTGACTTTTTTACGCCTAGTCTAGTTCTGTGGCTCACGTAAATAATACTTACCAAGCGCGATAGCCCTTCGCTGGCTGCATGCTTAATCCTTCTGAGGTCTAAAGTCAGGTTCGCCCCAGCAAGTGTTGTCAAACGTTCGGCAGAGAGTGAGGCTGTTTTGATCGTCTTATCTCTTGTGAGAAAGCATAGCAGGAATGGTTAAGAGCAGAGACTCTGGAATCCTACAGAGCAGGATCCAGACACAAAGCTGTCCTTTACATAACTTTGAACCTGGGCAAGTCACCTAAACCCTTTAAGCCTCAATTTCTTCATCTGTAAAGCGAAGATTGGTTGAACCACCTTATTGTTCTAGGATTAAATGCGTTAATAGAGGTAAATAGCTTAACAGAGTGCTCTATAGAGTAATCACAGATAACTACCACTGGTTATCATTTATGATCAAACAAAACTCATATGGCTTTTTCAGATTTTTGTATCTCAGTTAAATCAGTGGGTCTCAACTGGGGGACACTCCCACCGTTATTCCTGAAGACATTTGGCCATGACTGGAGACATTTTTGGTCGTCCCAACTCATGGCAGGGGTTGGGGGTGGGGCGGAGAGGTTGCTACTGGCATCTCATGGGTAGAGGTAGTAGGATGCTTCATTTGTAAACTTTGGGAATCGGCACAGGTAACCCTCCCATTCTCGTCCCCCCCCACCCCCCAAGCGAGGAATTATCTAGTTCGAAATGTCAATAGGGCTGAGGTTGTGAAACTCTGAAGTAAATGGAAAGGAATCCTTCCATAGATGAGTCATGAATAAATCCTAATCAAGAAACCAGTGTATCAACAAGTTTTTGCTGCTCTTGTGCTCCAGGTGTAACATCATCAGCTTTTACCAACTCATGCAGCATCTTCACAAGCATTAATCTATGAATTCTGGCAAAACCCCCCAAAAAACCAGGCTGGGCTGCCATTAACAGCCCCCACCCCCTACCCTTTTTCTCTTCTGCAGATGAGATGTTAGGCTGAGAGGCTGACTTTCTTAGAAAAACACAGATGGTAATTAAACCCAGATGCTGAGCCCCAAATACAGTGCTTCTGCCCCTCTCACATGCCCAGCATTGCATTTCTGCGGGGAATGCGGAGGCATTTTAGACATGGTTCCTCCCTGAAGAGTTTTACTCAACGGCTAAGAGATTTACACCCATGAACACTGATTTATACCTCCCGGGCTATAATAGATGCACACTCCCTCTCCCATCCCTACCCCTTGGGTGTTAAGAGAGTATTGCCACGCAGCTAACCTGAAACCACAGTGTTTTATTTCTCCCAAAATCTTAGAGGGCTGTTTTGCAACATAAATGTAGTAACTCATCTGCAAAACAAGGGTTCTACCCTTCTTTACAATCTGTACTTTCATAGCATATGCCATCATGTTCCTCTTCCCCCACCAGTCCTCCTACAGAGCCCAGATGGTGCCTGGCCCGCTCTTGCAAACTTCTGATTGCCTCTAGTTCTCGTTCATGCTGGTCCGCTTCCGAGCACTGAGTGTGCAGAGCTGAGGTGTACCGATACTATGTCCAACTGGATGCCCAGATGTTAGAATATTCCAAAATGTAACCTGTTTTGACGGTAACTTTGTTCTCCTTGGCTCAGAGGCTATCAGCACGTCCGCACCTGCAGATTATTTCATGAAGTTTTGGAAAGCTCTGACTTTTAATTCAGATTTTATGAAAGTTGTAGGAATTTATTTTAGAAAAAAATAGAAATGTAATGCCATACTGCTGCATAGCTGCCTGATATCTCTAAAGAACAATGTACCTTCCTCTTTTTTACACACTGTGTTTATGCTGTCGAATTAGCTTGAGATTATTTTGACAAATGAGTAAAACTGATCCCAGCTGACACTCAGAAGAAGTTTTAATACCTAAACTATTAAAAAAGCAGCCCAGACATCAGGTAACATGCCTTACCACAGAGGAAATAAGCAATCCGTGATTAATTTAGTGCATAATTATTATCAAGAAGTTATCAAAAGACTCTCAGAAAAGTTTCTTCCTGAGTTCTTTGATGATGATAATAAAATTTACCCTGGCATTTCTTATTCAAATACATGTAACCATTACCAACACAAACATTAGCAATATGCTATCAGTATACAATATTTCAACAAACACCATAAAGTTCAGAACTACTTGCACCCAAAAGGGGAGGTTTGTTTGTTTGTTCCTATATTTATTTTACTTTGGAAAATATATCTTAATGAAAAGCCCTGTGAGTTCAGTGGGGTTTCACAGACAAATGACTTGGAAAGATATAGACCCCAAGCTGGCTTTTTTTCCTGCCTCAGGACACACAGGGAAGTGGAGTGTAAAACACAATCCTTCTTGATTTATTTTTACTTGGGTGGCTTTGGAAGTTACTCAAAACTTATGTGCTCCATAAAAGACGGAACCGAGAGTGTACAAGAGGTAACTCAAGGGGAAACTGCCAACCAGAAATCCTTTCCAGAGTCTGCTCCTGACCCTCGTGGTGGGCTAAGTCACCTCTTCAGAGACATGCGAAGTCATGCTGACACGGGAAGGATGCACAAGGCACACTTCTCTGAGTGGTCCCTTCCTTAGGTCACTGCCTTGCTCGGAGCCCCTCCAGCTTCTCCTCGCTTGAAAGACTTTAATTCCTAACACGTCATACAGAGATCTTTTTATTTTATTTTTATTTTTTATTTTTTTTTAAAGATTTTATTTATTTATTTGTCAGAGATAGAGACAGCCATCGATAGAGGGAACACAAGCAGGGGGAGTGGGAGAGGAAGAAGCAGGCTCATAGCAGAGGAGCCTGACGTGGGGCTCGATCCCATAACACCGGGATCACACCCTGAGCCGAAGGCAGACTCTTAACTGCTGTGCCACCCAGGCGCCCCATGGAGATCTTTTTAGATCTGGTCTCTGCCTAGCTCTCCAGTTCAGCTGACACCATCAAAACAGGCAGGTGTGTACAGGGAGCCTGCCAGCAGTTGATTCATCAAATATTTGCGCAGTGCCCACTCTGTCCCAGGCACAGGGCTTGGCACAGTCTGCCATTGTGAGAGCATGACGAGGGGAGCGGGGAATGGAGGGAGACAGCACTGGGCCGGGCTGCGGAGGCTGGTTCTGGAGGCCCTCTGTGTCGGTCTCAGGAATTCCAACTTCCCTTCTGGTGGTAGGGAGTCCCTGGAACAGTTTAAACTAACTTTATGGAGTGAACTACTTCAGAAAGACTTCGTTTTTTATGGTAGTAAAAGAGGGCACGAATTACCAGTTAGTATTTGAGTTAAAAAAGAAATGGCATCTCAACATAAAGAAATAAGGTATTTTCCTCTTATGACCTCTTTTTCGGCATCATTGAACAAATGTTTATTACAAATTTTCCAAGGGCCTGGGCAGTGATAGGTAACCATGATACAGTATAGAACAAGACGTTTTGATTCCTTTCCCAGGGAGCATGTGATCGGATGAAGGGCAAATAAATGGAAAAGCGACATGTTATGGTAAGTGTTAAGAGAAACACAAACGAGGCTGAATGGAAGCTAACAAGGAGGGTTCCCACTTTTGATGAATTTTCAGGAAGGTGGTACTGAGGCCGAGTTCCAAGAGGTGAGTAACTCGCCATTCAAAGAGAAGAAAGTGAGCATTCCAGGAAGAGGGAAGGGTGAAAAGAGGGTTACATATGGATGTAGGAACGAGAGAGCAATGGGCTGGATTTTGCAGGGTAAGGAGGAATAAAGCAGGAAGTAAAGCACAAAACTGCAAAGACAAAAGCCAAAACATGCAGGGAGTTGTAAACTCTGCTAAAAAGTTTGGATGTTGTTTCCATTTGCTCTTTGGGGACAGGTTGAAGTGTGTTTTTAACATGGTTACACGGATGTTGTTTTACGTGACTTATCTGACACGTATATAGTATATACTACATACATATTTCTTTGGGTACTACCTTAAAATTTAAAATAAATTGAGAATGACTGTAATGAATCTTTCTGTGGAAAAAGAGTCTAAAATGAGCCATTTTATCTTTTGGTTTCATTTTTATCTTTTTGACAAAAAAGGAAAAATAAATACCATTTTAATTGGTCTTCTAGGATCAACTTATTAACGTCTTAATCTTCCAGCTAATCATTGGTAGCTGAGACTTTGAAAGGGGATTTGACTTCCAGAGAGAATTTCTGAGGTTTGGTTAAGCAATCTGAAATTTATATCTCTCTCCTGGAAGCTACCAATCTACTTTATCCTTCAGTGTGTGTCATACTCAACAGGGAAACAATTCAGTAGAGCTGTATCCTAAGTCAGGGAGGCTCATATCATTTACAGCCCAGACTCTGAGATAAAGTTTCATTCCCTTTGTTGCAGGAAGATGTTGGGTCTCATGATGTAGCCTGGACCACTGTGAGTTTAACTGTGGCAGGGTTCTAAATACAAGTTGTGAGTAGACTCTAGATTTCAAAGAGTGACTTGAGAAATAGCTAGACAAGTCTTATTTTCTTAAATAGCACCCCCCATTAAAAAATATTGGTTGCCTTTTCTATTAACTGGTAACACTTATAATGTAATGATTCCAAAATTAAATAGTAATTGGAGCAAGACCTAAGATTTTTTTGTTTGTTTGTTTGAAAGCTAAAAGGGTGCTTGGACAAGTTAAAAACTCATTTACCTACATCTGGAGTATATTTAATAGAGTGAAAAAGAGTAATGACTCCAGCTTATCACTCTAAAGGCTGAATAAGAACTACCTGCCATCAGGTTTAAAGCTTTGTTAGTGTCCAGCTTAATTTATAACTAAGTCATTAGATCATATGAAAAATGATCACATTTGATACTCTTTTATTCTGAACTTTCTCCCAGGATTCTTTTATTTCTCTTTGTTCCAAAAATGATCTGTCTGATACTGAGAAAACTTTATTCCATTGTAATTTCCCTCCTAATGAGATTCATGTTTAGCAATACAGTGAGGTTATAATAAAGAATGGAGTTATTACAAACTATCCTGCATGTGAGTCATATAATATGCTGAGTAGGTCCCTATGAAGCCATACTTATCTAATTAGAATGAGGCCAACTCCTTGAAGAACACATGTTTGTGTCTCATATAACTAATTAATGAAGATTGAAATAATTGATGGTGCATGTAACAGAAGTATACCAGTAGATACTGAAGTTTATCTCCTTTTTCACCATTGGTTCTTTATCTGTGGTACTAATATTAATTGAGTAATTTGACAAAACAATAGCTCTGTTTGCTTGCTATCCAAATGGTGTGACAGCCCTATGGGACACACTATAAGATTAAAAACCTGAAAGTAAATGATGGATGGTGGATTACTGTAGAAAACTAAACTTAATATTAAACAGTCATTTTTGAATCGTTTTCTTAGATTTGCAGATCACAGTGGTCTGTTTTGATGGGTAAGAAAATAATCTAGGATCCCAAGCTCAGTTTATTTCTTTTTAAATGATTGGAGCTTTCACTTTCACTAAACATGACACATAAGGACTGCACTGATTGATCGTTCCAGAAGTAAAACAATCCTCATCGGCATGATTTGGAACATGAATAAATCCTAAAACCTCCCTTCTACAGCAACACAATGGGATCCGTAGGTTAGCCAGGCTGTGGGTGTCTGTGTAAGTACAATGTTGGATGAATGGATTTTTTAATAAAGTTGGGAATAGGAGATAAAGGTAAAAAAAGAAAAAAATCACAAAGGATGAAGTGTTCCATGAGTTATGGACTCACCTACAGTAAATACTAAAGTTGAGTTAGCTGAGAGCTATAAAACAGACGGAGATTCCATAGCTATAAAAAACATTTTATAAGAATGATACCACAGCTATGTTTTGAAAAGCAATGAGAGACAAATGATGACTAGTACCAGGAGGCAGATTCCACCTGAACTGTACACAGGTCAAGGGTGTTTTGAAAGAAATGAGGATTTTTCCCTCCACAATTTTAACCTTTCCTTTCCAACCCAACCCCATGATTCCTTTCAGAATATTTAAGTGAGGTTTAAAAAAAAAAGTTTAGGCAAAGTTATGACTCTGTCACTGAAAAATCTAAGTATCCACCCTCAGTTACATACATGTCAAGGTCTGATATCTTTTAATTATTGTGTTAGCTTGAGTTTTTCAAATTTTCTTTGGAAAAACCTTATTGGATTTTTGCAGATATTTTCCCAACAACAACAAAAACCCTTCCACTTCCTTTTGTGGTGTGCTACTTTGTTGGAAAGTAATAGGATTTACCCTTTTCTCATTTTGAGCTGCTGTGTATTTTTCATTTTGAGGAAAATGGAACAGGCTGTAGATAATATCAATCTTCTTGATCTTTCATCTCTCTTTTGATGGGTGAAGAGAGAGCTGTGAGAGTTTTTGTATCTGTCTTTTGCTTACAGTGCAAAGATAATGGATCACCTTTTCTGAAGGGGGTGACTTCCACTTTTCAAAAGTGGCTGAGGAAAGGAGTCAAGGAGGTTTACATCAGTTATTCATTGAGATATAGGGGACAGCATTGATACCCGCTCTGTTTAAAGGGAGACCTAAATTCATCTCTTAACCTCCTTTAGAATGGCTTGTGGCAGTGGGGAAGCCAAATGCTGCTCCATTGTCAACGTTCAAACAGAAATACTTCAGCGATAATAGCAGGTTGCAACGAAAAGCTTGAATGGTGTATAGTTCTTACAGGGAAATTGATTTGCAAGCAATGCAGATTTTTGACTTCGATTTTTTCTCAGATTTTAATAAAAAATTTAATAGGAAAATTGCAAAGTCATAAGGTATTGTACATTTTTCCCCCTTACTGACAGGTAAAAAAAAAAAAAGCACTAAACACTTGACCTTTCTATTTACTTCATAATCTGGGACTTCTATATCAAGCTTCATAAAATTTTGATTCTTTGTTCTTCTCAAAAAAAGAGGAGTGATTTAAAAATTCACACATTCATGCTGAGCATCAATTATATACGATTTCTAGAACTAAGCAAAATGAACACAAGTACTGTGTATAATGTCATGGTAGGTAAACTGCTCGTTAAATTTTTTTTTCCAGATCAGCTTACATAGTGTAACTGTAGCTTTGTTTTATCTGCCTTTAAACTCAATTCACCCAACAGTAAAGGATCTGAACTGGTAACACAGTCTAGACAATAGATAAGATAGTGTCATGTGGTACAAATGGAAGCTTCATTCTTTTTTTTTTTAAAGAAACCTCTTAAGACAAGCAGTAGGCTCAAAGACATTTTTGCACACTACGAGCCTAAGGCACAGTTTGTAACTGATGACAAAATTCAATTATTTCAAGCCGAGAAACATTTTCTCCTATAAGATGAAGACAATTTTACTTGTGGACAAAATGCCCTATGGAGAGGCTCTTATAATCACATCACCTGTTATCATAATCATCAAATGCATATGACATCTATATCCAATTAACAGAAGATGGGACCATATGGACGTCTGTTAACAGTGTCGTGGTAAGAAGATAAAGCTTTCTGTCTTCAGTCCAAGTGCTTTCGAAGCGTTAAGCTTCTCAGTACCTATGTGAACTAGGTAAGCGACGTCCTATGCTCTGTTTTCCCTTTGGGCCTCAATCTATCCAAGCTAAGGCTGCCGCTGCTGATCTTCGAATATGTAATGATAACTATGAATTTAAAATGTCTAATTAAGTCTCCTCAGAAGGGACCATATATAATTCTGTGTTTTGTGTGATGTGTTAATGAGGAAACTGACCACAACTCTTCATCACGGCACTTCCACTGGGCTTGTTCAAGTGACCTCGTTCACAGAGCAAATGCTCAGGCAAAGGCCGCTCTTAGCACAGCCGTCCAGGAGGATGGGTTCTGTGTGCTCTCAGGGCCCTGCGGCTGGAAGCGGGGAGAGCGAGCGCTTTCCACAAATAGGTCAATTTGGTGGCTTTGCCCTTACACTTTACAGCTGCCGGTCTCTGGGATTGTGGCCTAGGGAGGAGCTGGGAGCTGGCGAGCACCAATGGACATGTAGACATAATGATTCGTACCTGCATGTTCAGGGGTGTCAGCTATGTGAAGGGAATAGGGCACTGGGCGGCCAAAGAATGTTTTGTTTAGATGTATAAGTAGCTGGTAAGGTTTTTGAGCTGAAAGGGAAGATCGGACACACAGACGTTGTGTAATTTTGTACCATACTATATGACTCAAAGAAATGCTGAGCCAATTTGGATAGTAGACATCATGGAAAACATCTGGATGACTACATTATTTTATGGCTTGACTGAGTTAACTTGGTATTTCGACCTCTTATACATACAGTGTAACTGTCTGCGAAATGAAAATTTGATTCCTATAGAATATTTGTAGATATTAACTGTGATATGTCTGCAAAAATTACTATTGCCGATTCACACTTTAGTGTTGCCTTGTCGGCTCTCACAGAGGCATGACCCCAAAGCCAGGCAGACAATATCACTTCTCTTTTTGCTGTGAAACTGGTATTTAAGACAGTGTTGATTATGTTTCTCCATGAACCCAATATAATACATTTATTTTAGAGTTCGGTATCAGAGAAATTTTTTCATCTCAAAGTCTTGATACAAGAATTATACAGCCCATCATATTTGTTTTGAATTGCCTTGGCTCTCAGGAAGCTCAAAGATAAATAATGATAGTGACAGTACAGCCTTTATATAATGAAGTAATTTGTTTTTCCATTTATATAAAAGTAGTCAAATCAGGCAGAACCCAATATTTGGGTCATGCAAGCTTTTATACTCACTTACATGGACAAATTGACTGTACTACCCATATGCTGGTAAGACTTAAAATTTCTCATAATTCTGGGAAATTGGCTGGCAAATCTTTTGGCACTAATATGATTAACTCCTACTTGAAAACAAATGTAAGGACAGAAAGAATGGAATTATAGTCCCCTTGTCATGAACAGAAGGCAGCCTAGTGTATGCTTGTGGAAAGGCACCGCATTCAGTCAGACTGACTTGGATTTGAATCATAGTTCTTCTATTTTTTATTTGTATCATTTGGAGCATATTGCTATTATTTTTGAATTTCGGTATTCTATTTGTGAAATATGTAAAGCTCTTCAAATATTCGACGAATATTAACTACTGTTACTCTGAATAATGACCATTATAGATTAAAGCTTGCAGTAGACAACACTGGTTAAAACTTGAAAATACATGTTTTTAGATCATTCTGTGAGGGATGCAAAAGAAATATTACCGAACTAATGAACATTTTCTATTTGAATGCAGAGGTTTTATAAATATCCCATTCTATATATTTAAACATATATAAAGACTTCCTTTTTTTTAACCTGTATAATACGGAAGTCTAAAATATGTATAGGATTTCACTCAGAGTTTATTTAAGAATGCTTAAACAATGGTCAGTGTTTTAACAGAATGAAAACTCACTAATTAAAATTGATAAAAGTAAACAATTAGTGAGTTGAAGCCCAAGGTTTCATAGTCCCCCCAAAATCCAAAAACTACGGTGCTGATTTGTCTATAGGTAGCCCTACCCACCAATTTACAAATATGTTGTCTTCTAAAAATTTCCTTGTAACTCGCTAGTTTGAGACTCGGATGGAATTTTCTTACAGAAAATGTCTTGCAAATGCTAGCTTGTTTTCAGGTTAGCCCTTCTTTCCAAAGCTGATTTAATCCGAGCTAAAACTCTTATGTTTTCAATAAAAGACAGAAAACAATACTTTAATAACACCTTTTATTCTAAAGCTAATAAATTATATTTAAGCATACAGAATATTCATAAAGCATTTTAATTAAATCTTTTCCTATTACGCAACCTACAATCAAAAAAGATTGGAAAAAAAATTACAGAATTTATTTTGAATGAGGTTAATTAGATGTGGGCAAGAAGGCCAGAGGGAACTTTGGTGCATATCTCAGTGGAGAACTGAGTGGTTTTTGAGTTTCAATTCAATAAATATGCTTTTCCATCGGATCTTCCCTATTGAGACCATGTTGCATATTTCAGTGAAGAACTAATAAATGTCATCTCTCTTTACTTCCACACCACTGAAGATCAAGTCCAGGTGTACGCCACAGGAAAATCCAAAGTAGCCTCAAGTTAAATGAGAAAGAAGTATATTTCCCTCCCATTTATAAAGCAGTCTGGATGGAGGAGAGTAGTGCAGGCCTGATGAAGTGTTCTAGCTTCTTCTGCCTTGCTTTTCTGCTGCATATGGCTTCTGTTCCCTGGGCTACCTCATGGACCATGATAGGTTCAGGAACTTTGCAATCCCATCTGTGTCAGCAGCAGGAAGGGGAGAGGAGGAAAAGATGGGCACACCTTTCATTTAAAAATTTTTATGATTAGAATTTCTTTTAAAGAGCAGTTTTAGGCTCACAGCAAAATTGAGTGGGGGGCACAGAGGCTTCTCACACAAATTCTGGCCCAGCACATGAATTACTCCCCTTTATCAATATGTCCCATTTTAAAGGAAAGTTTCTGTAAGTCTCATTCAACATTTCTGCTTGCTTCTCATTTGGCCAGAGCTTAGTCCTATGGGTCTCTCATATATGCATGGAAGACCGAGAAATGCGGTCTTTTAGCTGCCGGGCAATGTACCCAGCTAAAATTCGAGGTTCTGTTACAATAAAAGGGGAGAGTGGATGACCAGCAGTCTATCCAGCACTCTGAAAGCAGTTCCAGTAGAGAAGTCGGTTGGTCAATATGAAGAGATTGGTAACACTGGTCATCATGAGTGAAGGACAACGAGAGAGGTACATACATAGGACAATGCGTGGTCAGAGAGCAAATGCAGTTGGGAATACTGGGGAATGCCTTCATGAAAAGGACACCAACTGAGGAGAACCTGGAGGGTGGGTAGTGTATCAGATCCCGATGCCTACCCCAGTCCCATCTGTTCCTTTCTTTCTGGCTGGCAGATCCTGAATTTGAGGCCCCTCTGAACATGAGGTCGCTCTTAACAACCAACCTTTCCAAAGAATGGGTAAACCATGTTGGTTATAGCATAAACCTCACTTAAGCAGAGAACTAAACATAAAATTTTAAAGTTCTTGACAAGAACCTGAGAGCCTCTTTGAAAATTTTGAGGGCCCCAGGGGATCTTGGGCCCCAGGTTGAGAAACACTGGTCTAAGCCCATAAAAAGGAAGAAAATATTTTTCTAACTGTCAAGGGCAGTATACTACCGTGCTTATGTGCTTGGCCTAGAGCCAAATGGCTTGGGTTTAAATCTTAATTTTGTCTTTACTAGCTGCACGTCTGGGGCAAAGAATTTAACATTTTCATATTTCAGTTTTCTCATCTGTGAAGTGAAGATGATAATAATACCCATTTCATAGGTTATTATAAGGAGTCAATGAGCAAATATTTATGAAGTACATAGAACAGTAGCTGACATATTTTGTGTTTACTTAGTAAATTTTTAACATTTCAAATGGTTTCTCCCTCTGTAGAATCAGTAATTCTCAATGTTTTGTAAAGTTGAATCTTTCTTTGTTTCCCATTCTCTTTTCTCTTTATGCTTGCAGAGATTGAAAGAAGGGTCATTTTGCTGGCTCCCTTTCCCCTAAGGCCTCACTTTCACTGGTCACACAAATGGAACCTTAGAGACCCCAAGTTGGCACATACTCAACTCCATTCTGAACCAGTCCTTTGTTCTTCTTACAGTGTTTACCTTGTGTAAGGGAGAGAGTAGTTTATCTTTTCTCTTGCAAAAATGAGCAGATCTGGGTTTGAATCCAGACTTTGAATTTCTACTTGCATGTTCCCTTCCTTTCTAAACTTCGGTTTCTTCATAGGCCAAAGGGAATAGCATAGCTCAGAGGGTTATGATGACATTTGAATGAAGTGGTGGCTATCAAATGCTTATCACGGTGGCCAGCATGTGGGATATGCTCAATAAATTACAGCCACACTGAGCTCTAGACTTGAAGACATTATAGTGTAGGCTCTGCGAGTGAACTCCAAAGGTCAGGAAGAGGATGAACGGTCATGCAACAAATCTGTCCTTCCAAATGCTAAGGAGGCAAGAGTAGGTGGGAGCTGAGGAAGGATCAAAGAGAAATCACTCTGCTGAGGAGATGAGAAGGGAAGGGGAAGCTCTGAGGACAAAGAGGTGAGTTTTTGGCAAGGGCTCTGTCTCGTCCATTGTATGCTCTTAACTCAAATATTAAACCTAAAAGAACAACCATCAGTTGCTGTGTTGTTTTCTCAAAGAGAAGTTTTGACCTTGTGCCAATATCAAAACTGAAATTTGGGCAAAGTGCATTTCTAATCATTTCACTAAGTGGAACAGTAATTGCCATGATGCATAATAGGAAACCTCAATGCAGAAATAGTGGACTTTAATAGCATATGAAAGTAACACTTCAACTTATTTCTTGGAATTTCTTGGCAGAAGTGAGAATCCCCTCAATAACAGTATATGTTAACATGGCCATAATCAATTATTTAAAAAAATAGAAAAGGTCCCCTGAGAGATATTTATCAAAATTGTCTTCTGTAGAGCTCGAGAATTCCCATAACCGGGCGGATAACTCCGTAATAGGCCTCCTTTCCTTTGTTTGGACTCATAGATCCTTGTGATATACAATAGATTCCATTTCTCCTTAGCTGAAACCAAATATTGGTCTAATACTGGATTCAAGTTTTCCCAGATAGCATGGGATAATTAAAAGTGATCACAGTACATCATACTATCTAATTAATATTTTCTTTCCCAAGCTCAGAGGGACCTCTATAGGAATGTATCTCTGAAAAGACCAGCCGTGATGACAGGCTGTCACCACAGGATTTCCATTATCCAGGGGACCTACACGCATAGTAGCCTGAGGTACAGGCCCATTATTTTCTTTTCTGCTCTTTGATCCACACCAGAAATTTCTTGGGGGAAGTTTAAATAATATTTATTCAAGTTCATTTTGTTGGCAAAGGCAAGACTTTATTGATTGTCTGACAGATGTGTATATAATTTCTAAGTTTTTCCATATCATCTCCTTGACTTATTTTGGACAAAGTTAAATTGATACAAAAGTTTATTCTCTTACTATTTTATCAGCAGTTGACTTCTAAAACGTTACATATCTTTGGTACAAGAACTCATACGAATTGGCTCTGAGTTGTACATCTGGACTTAACGATGGCCGTCAGCCTACCCGAAGATAAAATGCCTAGCCTATTCTTGGATTTCTTATTATGCACCAGACAGGACAGTGTTAGTATAAAACACATTGTTAAAATTGAACAGAAACAGTCAGAATAAACTGTTGTAAACCTTCAATGAAGTGAAGAGGTAACAATTTCTACAAAGGGATTGCTCCATTTTGGGCCCAAATTATAACTCTGTAAGGGCAAAAAAAGTTCACCAGATGGGAGGCTGCCTGAATTCCCAACCATACATATCCTTTTCTTCTGAAGGAAGGAGGCATTTGTCTCCTGACATGTTATCAGAAAAATTGTTCATTTTTATTCTTCGTCTGTCACTCAAAGTTGTCACTACATTTAGTGGCTATTTATTCTGTACATCATTTCTACCTCTAATAGCGCTGTCATCCTGTCTGATATTCATATACCAGCGACACATTTCTTTATACTTCAAACATAACTTCTGGAAAGTAACTTCCTCCTTCTGCTATAAATCCCAACCGAGTCATGCAAGAAGTTCCAGTCTGCTCACCCTCCTTTCTGTTCCTTATTTTGAAACAAAATAGGAACTAGTGACATTTTCCTTGATTAGTGGAGCCTTTCTGTGTTGTTCCTTGAGTTGAAGTGCTTGATTGAAACTAATCTCTCCATGCATTTCCACTGAGTCTTCTTTGGGACAAATGGCACAAGTTTAAATATGAATGGTGGGGAATAAAGGTATAACTTGATCTGTAACCCTCACATCATAAATATTTCAATTAACTTAGCTCAGTAGCAAGTATTAAGAAATACTGAGGTCAATTTTTATTACTCATTTTTTTTTCACATTTGTCTGAGAGCTCAGAGGCTCACACCCCTCAGACAAGATGTAGGCTGAACAGCAAACTGGGAATTCCATCGAACACATAATTTAAGGGCAGTTTAATTTGTTAAACAAAACAAAAGAAATCAAACCAAACCAGAAAAATGAGTACTTTAATCCTTTCTCTACCACTAATATACTGCATGATTATAAATAAGTTAATTAACCTCTCCATTCCAGTAATTCCCTCGGTGATGAAGTGAAAACCAGAGTTAATTACCTAGAACACAATTTTTCGGATTATTCTTGAAATACTTTTATTAAGATTTCCTCACCTAAATGTTTATAACAATCCATTTGCCAAGAAAATATTCACTAACATCTAACAAAGATAGAGGCTAAAAACATAATTATTTGAAGCAAACATGATAGTATTCTGAAATGTATTACCTAAATGAGTTTAAAAGTCAAAAATGCCAGATGGCTTTAGAATTTTCGTTTCCAGAAAGGAATTTTAGTGTGTGATCTTGTTTCTTCAGAGGACAAATGTTTCAGCATATATTACTGCGGACATTATTTTCAGACTTAAGATTAGTGAATCGAGTTAACAGAGCAAAGTCGCTGGATACAGAGTCTAAAATCTGAGCTCGGAAAGAAATAATCTCCCAAAGAAGAATTTGCTCCTCACTTACATAATGGTTGCATCCTGTGATACTGCAAAGAGTACTGGAATGTGGGTCAGGGGACTTAGGATCGGGTCCTGCCTCTTCCATTAGAAAGTCCCCGGGACCAGTCCGGGTCTCACTTTATTCACATGCAAAGTAAATGGGCTGAACTAGATCATTTCTAAGGACTCTTCTAACCTGAGGATTATACTTAAGAATTGGAAAACTGATCTATACTGCATACAAAAATATTATTAAAAATAATTTTGAAAGTTGAGATCGTAATTTTGGACATAAAGATGAAACAAGTTGCCCCACAGTGTCTTGAGCTAAAATGACTGAGAAGCCAATGGTGGCGTTCTCAGTTTTAAAAATAAAAGCAACATTCTCTGCTTCGGGACAGTAAACTGCCCCAAAGTCAGGCAATGCTGATAACCTGTCCTCGGGATAACCCTCTTCTTTCTGAACCAGGGTTTCTCAACTTCAGCACGCCTGACATTTTGAGATGGGAATGTCCTTGTTGGGAGGAGGGTGTCTCTTGTGCATTTTAGGATGTTTAATAGCCTTCCTGGTCTCTGTCCCCTAGATCCCTGCACCCGACCCCCAAAAAACATCTCCAGATATTTGTCCCCAGTTGAGAATCACTGCTTTAACGTGAGCTAGTCTTCTCTGGCTTGTCTTAACTCATGCCCAATGTACCAGAGTTGTCACGGTTCAATACCTTTTAAGCATGTGTATATATTTTTATGAAAAAAAACACTGAAAATAAGAATTGCTAAAATTAGTATGGAAGTTATAATATACAGACGCTTACTTATGCCAGGCACCAAATAATCTCTATTTCCTGAATCAGCATCCTTGCCGTTAACACCTGCATTATATGAAGACTATAATGTTTATCCCCACTGTCCTTACTTTCTGGCTGAGGAGACATGCAATCCATAAATTTAAAATGGGGCTTCAGATGATTTACAAAGCGGCATGCTGGTGAAGTGTGTAGGACTGAAGAGGGTGCTGAGTGAGGGCTGATAAGGGTGCCCGGGATGGAGGTGGTGGAGAGGAGTGAAGCGAAGTGTGAGGGATGGCGGGCGCCCCAGGAGCAGTGAGAACTCACAACTTGGGTGAAAGGCAGTGAGGGCTCTAAGAGGAGCTTGCAGCATCCTGAGGTCCAGCCAAGGGGCGTAGCTTTAATTGTATATGTTAGAGGATCTGGAAATGGGGCAGTGAAGTGAAAGGAGCTTTTCGATGGAAACAGCACCTTTCATTCCTGGGACGAGGCTTTGAAGGAAATTGAAAGACTACTCAAAATGCCATTTTACTTCCCAGGATGGCAGTCAAGGGATGGTTTTACAGTTTTCCCTTTCCACGCCCACTTAAAAAAGGTGACCAGCACAAAAATTTAGTCTTGCCAGGCTTCTAAACAACCACTTCAGAGCTGCTAAATTATTGTGACTACAGTTTCATATTGTGCAGTGGCTAAGTCCTCATTGTAGGATGTCAGAAAATGCCACCCTCCCCGACAGGGAAATGCCAAAGACAGCAATGCCAGAGTTATCCAGAGCAAGAAACCATATAGAATAGGGGCCAGGGCATGGATGTTGGGGTTGCGTGGGTTTGGGCTTCAGTCCTGACTCCATTATGTATTCTTTGTAATCCTCAATTTTCTCTTCTATGAAATGGGAATAAGGTATGTTAGAAGGAATCTTGCTATGTTGGAAACACGGGGTTAAATCAATTATATAATGTATAATAAGTATATAATATATAATATAAGGCACTTAGAATTTTTGGCATCTAGTTAAGGACTCATTAAGCACGCACTACATTATTATTCATGCTAAGCCGTAAATACTTCAAGAGTTGTAAATGTACCAAAATCCTCTTGAGGTTATCTTTCACAAGTAAACATGTTTTGTGAATCCACAAAATGAGAATTTTTTAAAAAATAAAATATATGGTATGAGGAAGAAAGCCTCAGTTATGCCTGGAGCACAGAAAGAGCTCCAAAGTGTTTTGCTGTAACTAAAAGGCTAGAGGAAGAATGAGCGGATCAGGTTCTGAGCCCCTGAGAAGTATTACAGAGAGAGGGGACACTCATGCATGTGGTGGGTCCCAGGGTCCCGGGCTGAGGCAGGGCTGTGCAGTCCTCCTGCCTGGGGACACAGGCATTTCTTGGAAGGAGATTTCTGTGCTTTTGGATGTTCCAGGGGCACTGGGTTCTCCATATTGTTTCCTGTATCCTCTTCTCCCTCAACTCCAAGGAAATAGCAAGAAGGGTTTGAATAGCTCAAGCTCTCCCCACACTCCCATCCCTGAGAAAGGATGGCAAGGGCATCTGTTTTTGTCTAAAATGAGCTGAGGACATATAGGTCTTGTTCCAGGACAGTTCTCTCCCTATAGCCTTACACGTGTCTCTTCCCCACAGAAAGGAGCAAGATGTCTCCTTCATGGATGAAGGAGGTGGCTCTACAGACAGCAGATTCAACCAGAAACCAAGGGACCCTACATAGGAATGTAGTCATTGATCAAAAGGGAGCCTGAGGGTTGCCTGGATGGCATAGTTGGGCAAGCATCAGACTCTTGGTTTTGGCTCAGGTCGAGATCTCATGGCCATGAGATCAAGCCCCACATCAGATGAGTCTGCTTGAGAGTCTCTCTTCTCCCTCTTGTGAGCACTCTCTCTTTCTCTCTCTCAAAATAATATATAAATCTTAAAAAAAATAAAAAGGGAGCCTGACCTGCCTGCTGTAAGACTGGTGAATAGGAGACTGGGCAGATAAGAGAGGAGAACCCCAACCTCAAGGACAGATTAGTTGCTGGGCTTCAGGAAGTCGAAAGGGGTGCTATTTTACTAAACTCAATACAGTCATCACAATCTTTTGGTTCTACACCAGAAGGGACTGTCCACAGTTTCACAAAAGAGGAAGGAGTCATGACAACCATGAATACTGAATTTGTCCTTCAAAGTGTCCTTGTTCTGTTATAACTTAGTTGAGTCTCTGAACTGATGGTGTATGCACACCTACAGTGTGTAGAGCTTGTGATGAAGGGAGGCATTGGAGAAGACGACGACCAGGAAAGACTCAGCTGCATGTTTTGGAATGGAAGAAATCCTCTCTTCTGCCCCTCTCCCCCTCCCTACCCTCCTCACACTTTTTAATGGTCATGCCAGAGTTCACTTGAGCTCAACCTGTGCATGAGATAGACTCCTTATCTGTTTTATTACCCAGATGTCATTCTGCCATTTGATGTTTGTTAAATATGGCACCTTGTTATTACAGAGGACACTTTCCAGAGACCAAGTATGACAGCAAAAGTCAGTTCAAGTCTCACATTCATCATTGTTTGGGAAGGAACATAACCTTTTTCACTGTTTAATTCCTATCTATTCCTTGGTGTAAGTAAATGCTCTCTGACTTCTTTAAGATGTTTTTAACTTACTTAGAAGTACAATTGAATTGTTATATGTTCTGACAGCATATTAAAGATAACATAATTCCATGCTGGCTTTCTATTCTGAGCTATTTCCCTTCATCTCTTTCTCCCCATTGTCCATTCTGTAAGGTGTGTGTCATGTTGGTCAAAATGTTACTTTTAACTAAAATACATCATTCTCATCAGGTAAAATTCTGCTAAAAGTGAAAAATCTGGATCAATATAAATGACTAATAATAGGTAAGTGGCAAAATTCAAAGTAATGATGCATGTATCTTATGGACAACAGGCAGCCATTAAAAGGCATGATTTCAGAAAAAAAATTTTTTTGAAGATTTATTTACTTATTTTAGAGACAAAGAGGGGAGGGGCAGAGGGATAGGAGAGAGAACCCCAAGCTGAGTGCGGAGCCTAATGCGGGGCTTGATCCTACAACCCCATGAGACCATACCCTGAGCCAAAACCAAGAGTCAGAGGCTCGACCAACTGAGCCACCCAGGTGCCCCTCAGAAAATGTTTAATAGCATGGAAAATGCTTACTATGTAACCTAAGAGAATAGGGCAAGATGCAAAGCCATATAGATAGCATAGTTCAAGATAGTAAAAGCATAGATTATATAGGAAGAAAAACATTGGAAGGAAAACCCAAATGTTAACAGAGTTTATATCTGGTATGAGTTTATGGCTGGTTTATATATTTTTCTTTTTGTATTTCTATGCTTCCCAGATTTTCTTTTTTTTAATTGTGTATGACCTCATAATCCAAAATTAACAACATTTTTTGCTTCATCAGTCCTTACTTACTATATCTTTTCAAGTTACATGTTCGAGTTCTACAGAAGCGTCCTCTCTTAAATTCATTGCTCTTTGTATCTTTCAAATAGCTACGTTTTTATATGTATATCTGAACAGCTCTGGGTAGTAATGCATTTAATGCTACTTCCTTGTTACCTGTGTAGGGCTCCATATCTTTGTAGCGAACAATACGTGGAGCTGCTGGGTATATAGTCATTGGAAAGCTGCCTTTGCTGTTTTTTTGTTTTGTTTTGTTTTAATCTGAGAAGCAGAACTGTCAAAAAGGTGCAGGCTTTACCGTGAGCTAGGAGTCCGAAGTCAAAGGAAAACGCAGTATGGAAAGAGAAGCCATGGTTGTGGAGTGCTCTCTGCTACGCACGTCCACACGTTAGCCCATTTTTCTCTTCAGGACCCACTCAAGAGGTAGACATTTACTCTTTCTCACAGATGAAGAAATGGCGGCCCAGTGAGGCACAGGACTTGTCACACTCCAGGTAGCCACTCACTGCTGCCCTGCCCGTGCCTGTCGTTTCAACCCGCCTCCCCCACTTTACTTGGTCATAAACAACTCTATCTGGCCATGTGTGTTCACTTAGCAACCACACCGCTGAAAACGCAAGTCTGGGGATGCACGACAGAAAGGTGTGTGGATGTACATTTAAAAAAATGATTGTCATTTCATATCACAGCAAGTTACCTTGTGCATGTTGTATGTAAGTTCATTGTTGTCAGAGAACAAATGGTTTTACTTCTTTTTAACTCCCTATGGTTACCAGACCCCAGTGCTCTCAATCAGGATTCTCAACCGGTGCTCCTGTCTAGCCATGAGGTCTCAGCACTGTCTACTGCCCGCAGCGCACCACTAGCTGGACACCAGAGACGGCTTGCCGCATGTCAGTGTGGTAGGGTTTTTCTGTAGATGGATAACAGCGAGGAAGATTTCCCGACGAGGAAAACAAGTAGTGTGGCCACCTAGCTGTGATCTCATGGGCACCTTCATAAAATTAAAAGAATTAAAATTGGCCTATTTTATAGTTACGTTTTAGACAAGAATGGTAGAAGTGCATGTGTTATTAATGTTATTTATATAACTACTTCCTGGCAGGAGAGTGTTTTAAGTTATTGGTATGTTCTGAGGTGTTAAAATGTAGTAATAGCCACTGAATTCTAAATGTAATGCTGAAATGGGAATACTTTGGTAAGGTCAGTAAGGAAAGTGGTGGCAATTAAATCATCAGCGACATGTGCCCATGATAGTTCTTAGATTCTGCATATACTGCAGAATCAGAATATTTGATGAGATCAATCAGAAAGTGGTGATGTAGAAATGCCACCAACAAAAACAAAGCTCCTTGGCTTTCTCTTCACACCTTTTAACACATTTTATTTAGCAAAACTTTATAGGTACCCTAGAATTAATTGACTGGTTAACTAAATATCCAATCACATCCCAGGTGTTCTGCCTGATACAGCACAAAACACAAAGATAAAAAAGATACACTTCCTGGCATCCAGGACATTACAACCTAGTATGTCATTTGTATACCAAGAAGGACAAGAGAACAGTAAATGAAGATAGGGGAAGGAGCAAGGGCAAAGTGCTCTGTGTAGGATGAGTCAGCCTGAATGCTGCGAGGGGTTCTTATCAAGTCATCCAGAGGCAGCAAACCCTGCTGGCCAGATGCTGGCGAAGGTGATTTTCATAACACCACACTGAAAGATGTGTACTGTTTATAAAGTCATGAGTCATGAACTTTGGGGTATTACCGTGTGCAAAGTAGATCAGCTACCAATGGCACGAAATGAATCGCTGTATATATTACAAAGGGTACACGTAGGTCTCAGAAAACTTCCTCAAAATTCCCCTCTTCTCTTTCCCATAGGATGCCTTCATGCCCCACAGCTATTCTCTCTCCCAGCTTCTTTTCTGAACCATTTCCTCTCCCCTAGTTTGGGCTGTCCTCATTTCCTCTGCCCACCTGCCCCCTCCCGCTCTCTATCAGAACTGACTCTTTAAGTCCTTCCTTCTTCCTACCACCTCAGAGGCAACGCTTTCTCTGTCCATTTCGGATGGTTCTCCATTACTAATGGCCCAAAGCATTTCTTTCTTTGACATTTATCCTTTACTCTTCTCACAGCAAGTCCTTCCTTCTTCCTACCACCTCAGAGGCAACGCTTTCCCTGTCCATTTCGGATGGTTCTCCATTACTAATGGCCCAAAGCATTTCTTTCTTTGACATTTATCCTTTTCTCTTCTCACAGCAAGTCCTTCCTTCTTCCTACCACCTCAGAGGCAACGCTTTCTCTGTCCATTTCGGATGGTTCTCCATTACTAATGGCTCAAAGCATTTCTTTCTTTGACATTTATCCTTTTCTCTTCTCACAGCATAGAGGAAAGCGAAGAAGCTGCAGAAAGCCAGAATCTTCTTTAGTGGGATGGAAAGACTTACAGGAGTAGTTTCTGCACCTTTATGGAGGTACAAAATTGCTCTTAAAATCTACCAAATCCGAGGTTCTGCACATGATTGCTTTAATCTCTGGCCTGTCGAATTCAGGGTGCTGTTGTCCACACACCTATATGCTCTGTCGCAGCGCACGATACTGCAGCTGTGATTCGCACAGCAAACAGCCTTCCGCGGCAGAAATGGAGGTCAGGACCATGCATATGTGGGGTGTCATTCATACGGAAGGTAAAAGACAAGAATTCCTATTGTAAATTTCCTCTTTCCTTAATCCATTCCAGTATTTTCCATCATTGTAGGTCTTTGTCCTTTGACTTTTCTTGTTCTCATACAGAAAAAAAAGTGGATTCTTTCACATTAGAATTCATGGACATGTATATGGATTGTAACAACCAATAAGCCATCACTAAAGAGATTATTAACCAAAATATATTGTTTTCCAAAGTTGATTCAATAAGTAGATAGCTCCAACTGTTGGCATGTATATTATAGGAATGATTTTGATGAGGTATTCATGGATATAGGCTGAGAGAGAAATTTTTGAATAGCCTTGGGGTTCTGCTACTGTGCTGGTTGAGTGATTACACACACACACAAACACACACACACACACACACACAACTGTTTTAATAATGACATGGAGTATAGAAAACGAATTGCACAACTATTGTAAGAGCTCATCTAAGCTCTTTCCCACTAAATTCTTCTTCAAACCAGAAATGCTAAACGGCCGAAAACTAGTGAATGTGAGCTTTCTCCACTTTTTTGTTTCCTTGCACTCTTGTTGGAAGTGCTAATGAACTGATGGCTCACACAAAACCCAGCACCCAGTAGTCACTCAACTTTTTACTGAATGAAAATGAACCCCCCAAATCCCAGCCCAGAAGGATAAAGGTAGGAAGGAGCTGAGGGCATTCTGTTCATTTATATACCATTCACTGCGTAATCACAGAGTAGCTGAAGATGATTCATCTGAAAGACCTATTTAAGGAAGGAAGTGAAAGTCAGAGGCTAAAAAATGACCCATAATCAGGTGCTGACAGTTGTGTGTTGAAAGGTTCTATGTAAAGCCAAACTTTCCAACCACAAAAAGGGACCTGTTTTGTTCAACATTTTGGAGTGAAGAAATTAAGAAGAAAGCTGAGCTAAGATTAAAGGTCTAGAAATAGTTTTAACTTTCATGCTTGACACAGAGGAAAAAAAAAGATATCTACTGAGTAGATTAAACAAATAAATGTCCAATCATGAATTTAATTTGAATTCCCACGAAAATTTGTAGAATTTGTAAGAAGACTCCAGAGTTTATTTTTGATACAAGGTAGGCCACCTCATATGCCCAAAACTGAAAAGCCCCATGAAATCATGTACAGATGACTTGATGATTCAGGAGCAGAATGTTCAGATTGTCTGTTGTTGATAGTCCCTGTTGCTTCCTTATCAGTTAATATATGCATTTATTCACTCATTCATTTATTCTTTTTTTTTTTTTTTTTAATTCATCCTACACTTAGTACTTACTTCATGCTGGGCCTTATGCTAGGGTTTAGGGACACAAAAAATGCGTCTCCCTCTGTTAAGAAATGTACAGTTTGGTTTGTAAGATAAGAAAAGAGACTTTAATGGTGTAGGTGCTATAAGTGCTGTGACAAAAATAAAACCAGAAAGCTAATTCAGACTGGAGGATCTCAGGAGGCTTCCAGAAAGCATTAATGCATGAAGTGAGCTTTGAATAAGAATAGGTTTAACCAGATGAAGGAGAGGCACTAGAACCTGGCTGTTAAATGCATAGATTCTACAGTCAGGCTGTCTGGGCTCAAGTCTTGATTTTGCCAGAAACTCTGCATGACTCCAGGCAAATGTCCCTCACTTTCTTCCATGAGTGGGGATCATAACAGTACCCACCACTTACCCATTCCAGGGTTGTAAGGATGAATATATGAGTTGTTATTTCCAAAGAGCTTGAAGGAGTGCCTCTCTCACTTCAGTGTTACCGAAGCGTGTGACAAAGAAAGGCGTCGGGCGACGCGTGACCTAGGTAGCTGGAGTAGCTGGTGCAGTGGCCTGAAAGGCATACATGCTGCATTTAGGAAAGAGTTAAGAATAAGGTTTGGGGGCCATCCCTGGGGAGGACTGAAAGATAAGGCTGGAGAGATAGGAAGGTTCTGTTAAAGAATGTGAGTATTATCCTATACACCATGAAGAACCATGGAAATATTTTAAGCAAAGATGTGATAAGAGTAGATTTGTATTTTAAACAAGTCATTCTGGGAATGCTGTGGAGAGTGGATTGTAGGGTGGGAGGCAGTTCTGGAGTCAGGGAGGCAAATCAGGGCAGTGTTTCCCCCAATTTTCCAATGATGAGAATTATTTGGGGTGCTTCTTAAACATATAGATTCTCAGGCCCCTTCCTGAGAGATTCTGACTTGGAAGATTTGGGGCAGGCTTGGTAAAATATACTTCGTGCCTTCAGGGAGATTTTCCAAACACTGAGTGAGGTGGTGGTAGGCATCTAGGTGAGGACTAATGAGGCCCTAAACAAAAGTACTAGAAACAGTCTGGTTGGAGATAAGAGGGTGAATTTCAAAAGGAGGAAACAACAGGACTTGGTAACTAACAGGATGACACTCAGATATTCAGCTTTGGTGATTGGGCTGATTATGGAAGAATGTGGAAGAAAAGTAGGTCTGGCAGTGAGGTTAGTGAGATCAGATTTGGATAGGATGAGTTTGGAGTGCCAGTGGGAAGAAGTCCAGTCAGAAGTTCCATATCCATGCCTGAAGTCCAGGAAAGAGATCTGGGCTGGAGTCATAAAACTGGAAGTCATCAGCAGAGACACAGTAACTGTAGCTTGGCAAACTGCAACATTTAATTGGTGGGTAGAGGAACACAATCCCGTTTTATTTGTTTATTTATTTATTCATTTAATCATTCATTCAACAAACCAATTTTAAATGTATGTCTTACACCAGGCATTATGTTACATAAAGGAACCTGTGGAGAAATAGCTAAGAGGACTATCAGAAGAAGAGTAATGTCATCGAAGCCTAAGGAATAGATTATGCCAAATGATGCCAGGATGCCAAGTGAGATGGTGAGTGAAACGGGTTCCCTGGATTTAGCGAGAAGCAAGAAGATCATCAGTAGCTTAGGAGAGACTCGATTCTGCTGAGTGATGGGTAAGGACATTGAATTTGAAAAATGGCTTGAGGCATGAATGGGTAGTGAGGAAGTGGAGGCAATGAAGGAAGAAGAGACACCGATGTGGTAGACTGCAGAAATGGTTAGGAAATCTTCCCATACCTGTGTGCATGACTCTTTGCAGTGATTCTTTATAGTTACTCCCTTCAAGAAGTGGAGTGGATTTCTTCACGCTTCAATCTGGGCTTGGTCATGTGACTTGCTATGACCATTGGGACATTAGCAAATGTGATGCGAACAGAAACCTGAAAAGCCCTTGCACATTGGGGTTTGCCTTTCTTGCTGCTTTGAGGAACCCCGCGACTGCCACCAAATGAATATAAACCTGGACAAATTTGCTGGAGACCTGGGACCACTCATCTGTGTCACCCCACTGGGAGCCAGCATCAACCGACAGCCAGCCGCAACCAACAGACATTGAGTGAGACATTGAGTCAGCCCCTAGCCAATTCCCCTGCTGACTTGAGCCACAGAGTGAGCCTAGCCAATTCTAGCAGAAAAACTGCCCCACAGAGACCAGCCTAAATCACCGATCCACAGAAAAAGGACTGTCGTTTTAAGCCACTCAATTTCAGGCAGTTTGTTTATTACACAGCAAAAACTAACTGATAGAACAGGATCTTGTTTGAGTGTCAAAGATTTCAAGTGTCTAAGTTATCCTGGGATTTGTACTTTTCTCTGAGCTGGATTGGAGATCAGAAGAGCTCTGTTTTTTCTTAGTCTCTTTTCTCTTGCTAACACATTGTCTCAGGCAGAAACACTACAGGTAGCATTTGGGAGTGGAATGGCTAGGTCATAGAGTATTATTGATTCATGCCACAATACAGATGAATCTTAAAATAACCATGCTGAATGAAAGAAGCCAGACCCCCCCCCCAAAAAAAAAGTACTCACTGGGTAATTTCATTTATATGAAATTCTAGAAAATGAATAATCATCTATAATGACAGAAAGCAGATCATTTGTTGCCTGGGGATGAGATGAGGGAGGGAGGGATGGATTACAAAGGGGCATGGGGAAACTTTGAGGGATAATGGATATATTCATTATCTTGATGGTGGTGATGGATTTATGGATATATACTATGTACATATGTCAAAACTCATAAAATTGAACATTTTAAAGATGTTCAGTTTAATGTACATCAATTATACCTCAATAAAGCTGTTAAAGAGAAAAAAATAAAACCTTCCAATTGTGCTTCCTATTCCTAAGTATGGTAGCAGAATGTGTCCCAAAGACATACATGTCTTTATCTTTGGACCTGGAGACATAACCTGGAGATATAAATATGTAGAGCTCTGTAGGAATGCGAATATTTTACCTTACATGACAAAGGAACTTTGCAGATGTAATCAAACATATCATCTTGAGTTCCAGAGATTATCTTGAGTTTGTTACATTGTCCCAATCTATTCACACGAGTCTTTAAAAAGGAAGAGACTTTCCCACTTGGTTCAGAGAGATGAAACAGAAGTGGGAGAGATTTGAAGGATTTGACTGCTATTGCTGGCTCTGAAGATGGAGGAAGGGGGCCTGGAGACAAGGAATGTGGCAGCTTCTAGAAGCTGGGAAGGGACCTCCATTACAGGAAGCAAGAAGACAAGGGTTTCAGTCTTACTACCATAAAGAAATAAATTCTGTAGTAACCCAAATGAGCAAGGAATGAATTCTCCCTTTGAATCTCTGGAAAGAATGCAGTCTGCGGACAGCTTGCTTTTTTCATCTGGTGAGACATATACCAGACTGCTGAACTAAAAGGTGCTTAACTGGTAGTGTTTCACACGGCTAAGTTTGCCGTATTACAGCAGTAATAGAAAATGAATATAGAAGGTTTTCATGGACAGAAAGCTGAATTTACTGGTGATGGTGCTGTCTGAATGGCCTGTGTTTCACAGCCATAAATCAGAACTAATCATGAGCTGACTGTATTTTGCCTCCGTTTGCCACGTCTTTCTGTCTTACAAACTCAGGCTTCCTCACCTTTTAAACTGCTGCTCTGGCCACTCAGGTGCGAGGCGGTCACCAGCTGGTTGTGGGAACCTAACTCTCCTGGTCCCCTAGTCTGCCACACACAGGAGACATTTTCCACTGACTGTAGAATTAGCCCCTCATTCAACACTAGTCCCATCAAACATCCCTCTGATAAATTATGTTCTTTTCCTTGTTTACAGACCTCGTAAGCCAATGGACTCTCAGGGGAAATACTGTATACTTTCCTAGACACCTATTATCTCTTTAGGATCTAAAATCTGAAAGCAGACTGCCTCGGTTTAACAGTGGCTCTACCCTACACCTTGTGAGTTGCCTTGCCTTTGGGCTTTAGTTTTCTCATCTGTACGATGCAGACAAGAGCAGTACACTGAAAGTGAGGATTAAATGAGTCTATGAAAAACACTTTTAACCATGCCTGGTACATAGAAGCACTCAGTGAATGTTGGGTGGTTAACTGTTATTGTGATGATGATATCTTTGCTGCCAGATAGGAAAATTTCTATCTCAATAGTGAATTCATACATCCTAACTCTGTATGTCCTAGCAGAAGAGACCTTAGTTTGCCTTTTTTGTGTGCCTGTCCTGCTAAGAAGATGCAGGTCACTTCCCCTGGTTTTCTTGCCCTAGAAGTTCCTGTTTCTTCCGAGGCAGAAGCAGGAAGAAAAAAATCACATAGTGATGTTTGCTGAACGCATCAGGAATCAGTGCAGTGACTTCTTTTTTCCTCAATTAGAAGGGTGTGTTGCCAGGGCAAGGAGTGTTCTTTTTCACTTTTCCCATCTTTCCAGCTTTTCCCAAATAGCCAGATCTCCACACTGAGACTCTCCTTCTCAGCAAATGATGACGAGCTGAAAGATTCCTGAAGTTCTGTTGTTTCTGAAAACAAAACAGGGACATTCCGACCAAATTTGAACAGAACCTTTTACGGTTTTATCATGGATCCACTTTCCTGCGTGGCATTTATTTGAGGAAAGGCCCTCTGGAGACGAGGGACTTGATTTTAGAAAATTAAATCACACAGATTGAAATGACAATCTGATTCGGGAGAAGAAAAAAAAATCCACTATGTGATAGAAGAGCTATTTTTAATGAACTTATTTTCATGGCTCTGAGTGCACAGAGGAGAAAACATATGGATGGGATTGCTAATTTAATATCATGTTTGCTTCAGGCTCTAGATGCAGTATTCCTGACTGGGCATCCAAGTCCTTGGTCTCCAGTTTTGAATGGAGTACTGACATGTGAAACAGTCAACTGAAAATAAAGCAGCAGAGTTCATGTAGGCAGTTTTCTTCACTGTGGTTACAAGATGGCAGGGCTTCCAGATTTGCACACTGTACATCGAGGTGGAAGTGGATGCCAGAGCTCAGAGCTCTGTGTGGGCAGGCTTCACAGTGGGTATTTCATTTTGAAAACTGTATTAGTTGCCATAGTAATTGTCACAATCATGTGGTTTGTGTGGTCTTTGTGATACTGAGCACCTATTAGGAGCACCCGGGAAGCAACAGTGTTTTACTTTTTTCCTTGTGCATACTTATAGAGAAAAACAACGCGTGTTCGAATTTAAAGTTGAATTCAAAGCAAAAAAAAAAAAAAAAAGGATCACTTGCCTAACTTTATTTAAAGCATGTTCATTTCCTAATTATGTTTTTAATCAGATTTTTCTTCAGCAGAGAAATCATCAGGAAGTGATTTTTTTTTTCCAAAACAAGGAGTCCCAGAAACCAAGGTTACAAAGCTTCATCAAAAGAAGAGGAAACTCCCCTCTTCTTATGACTGTGTTGTGTCAGCATGATGCTGTTCAAGTGCAGACTGAAATTTAAACTGAACCGAAAGTGGCTGTATATGTTACCACTCCCTTTGCAAGTGGTGCTCACCATGGCCATGGATTACCTAGTCTCCGGATGCTATTCCCAACGCTAGGTTTTGCTGGTGGTTTGCCCATCTGATTGGTCATGCAATGGAGAGGTGAAATGAAGTCCTCCAAGATTAGCATTGTGCTTATTCCCCTTTACAACCCCTGTAATTTCTGTTCTTCACATGTTGATGTTTTTTGGTGCATAGATGTACATAATTGCTATATCTTTATAGGGAATCGAACACTTAGGCATTATTAGGTTCTCTTCTGTCTTAATTTAGCTATTTGTTCTGATTTCCACCTTGTTTGATATAAAGATGATGACTTCTGCTTTATATTATTTGTTTTGGTTTGGGAGATCTTTGACCACTCATTGTAAGCCTTTATCTTTGATTCTTTTCATTGTATTTGGCATGAAGTAGGTTTTACTTTGTGAGTCATTTTGTAAAAATTTTCCTTTAAATAGATGAATCAAGACAAGTTACACTTATTGATAGGCAAAAATGCTTGGTCTTAATTTTGTTATTCTCTTATATCATGTTTCTCTTTTATAACTTTTATTTCATTATTTTATTTTTTTGAGAGAATGAGAGAGTGTGTGTGCATGTAGGGGTGAGGGGCAGAGGGAGACGGAGAGAGAAAAATCTTAAGCAGGCTCCACACTCAGCAAAGAGCCCTACATGGGGCTTCATCTCAGGACTCTGAGATAGTGACCTGAGCCAAAATTAAGAGTCAGACACAACTGACTGAGCCACCCAGGCGTCCCTCTCTTTTATAACTTTTTTAAAAAAGCCTGTTACCACATGACCTGTTTGCTTTGTCTGTTTATTGTTTTCAGTGAGAAATCTGGCTGGGATTTAGGGAGGCTCACATTTTTTAATATTTTCATAATTATATCTTTATATAATGCCATTAATCCTAATCTTTAAACAGAATTTATTAGTTTCCCTTTATGAAAAATGATAAAGGTAACTTGTTTACTACTCTGTTTCCTTGCTCTTTCACTCCCCAACTTTATTCAATTATCTTTCCTAATGTTTTCTTTTATAGAGTTACATATGCTTGTAAGTCCATTTTAAATTATACTGTTTGACTCTTGGCTGTTATAGATGGAAGACTATTCTACTCACATTCTTTCTCTTTTACCTCCCATTAAAAAAAAAGTTGAGTTCTTTTTTTGTCAGACAATATACAACTTAAATTATGTTCCTTCACCATAAACTGCAATTTGTGTAACTGTTTTAATTGTACAGTTAAATATATTCAAGGGTCACTACCAGTGTTGGGGTTTTTTTTGTTTGTTTGTTTGTTTTAGTTTCCTCCATTATATCTTGGTTGACTGAAGTTTTTCCTCTGGTCGTTTGCCTGTGAAGCGTCCCTAAGAACAATATTCCATGAATTCTTGAACACTTAAAACGTCTGAAATTTTTATTCTTTAGGGATACTTTGGCTGAATATAGGATTCTTGATGTACCCTCTCTTTGTGGAATATTTTGCAGGAATTGCTCCACTGTTTCTGGTATTTATAATTGCTGTAAAGATTTCTGAAGCCAACATAATTTCCTTCCTTTGTAAGTAACTTGATATTTTTGCCTGGTTGTCCATTTCTTTCTGTATTTGGAGTATTTAATAATTATACTAACAACGTAAGACTAATCATTAACTATGGTGAATCAATTTTTTTTCTGTCATAGCACAGTGTGCCCTTGAAACATAGACATTCAAGTCTATATTTGAGGAAAATTTTCCTAAATTGTAACTTTATATATTTGTTTTGTTAAATTTTTTTCTTTTTCTTTTTGGGTACTCTGTCTATGCAAATGTTGCATCTCCTTTGTCAGTCTCCATTTTTCCTGTTTTCTCGCTACTACTTTTTTATCCTTTATTTTCATTCGTTTTGTTTGCTTTCTTATCTCGATACCTTTTACTATATTTTTGCTATCATTCCAACTTTATATTGATTTCTAATATGATTTGTAAATTCTACTTCTCTCCTGACTGGAGCAGCAGGAGTGAGGCTGGTAGGGAGGGGGTCAGGGACGTAGGTGGCACCAGGGAAGAGAGTGGTAGAGATGAGTTGAAAGAGTCAGGCAGGCAGTAGTTAGATCACGCCTTGGGCTATCAGCCAGGAGTCTGGATTTTATTCCAAGTGTTATAGGAAATAACTGGTAGAGAAAATGTGGTAAAGAGGGAAAGCGTCTCTGAAGAGGGTTGTTTGAGCAGAAACCTGGTAGGCATACAGAAATCATGTACAGAAAAGCCAAGGTAAGAATATTCCTAGACAGAGTGAACAACAAGCACGAAGGTTTAAGAACAGAAAGAGATTGATATGTGAGGAACAGAAAGAAAGTCTGGATGGGTGGAACATGGGCAAGCAAGAAAATGGTACAAGACCAGACTGGAAATTCAGCTATGGATGGTAGAAGCACAGTGGAATTGGAAAGACGGGTTGGGAGGTTGTTGCTAGGGTCCATTTAGGGAATCATGGCTTAGATTAGATGGTGGCAGTGGACGTGGACAGAAGTGAACGGATCTGAGGTATATTGTGGAGGTTGAATTAACGGTACTTGCTAATGGCTTTGATCAGGAAAGAGAAACGAAGGGCTCAAAGATAATTCTTAGTGTACACATGTACACTAAGAATTTCAAATTGTACATATTTGAAAAAGAACCTATTATATGAATTAAGTCAGAAGAATTCATCCTTAAAGGTTTGAATTAATATGGTGGGAATGAAGATGGAGTAAGGTAGAGGTTATCAAAGGAATAAACTTTTATGAATTAACTGTGGGATAGACATTTCACATATGGCATCTCCTTTATTGTGTATCATACTCATTCCTCCATTCAACAGATATTGGAGTGCCAGACAAAGTCTTAGGTACTGAATATATAGCAGTTGAGGGGAAAAACACAAAAATCTCAGACTCTTTACGCCTCTGAAGCTTACAAACTGGTGGAGACTTACATTCCCTATTACATGTATTACGTAGGTATTATTTACCCTCAGTTTTCAGATGAGGACCCAAGGCTTAGAGTGTGTAAGTGATTTGTCCAATGTTATATGAATGGACAGGGTCTGGATTTGACTGGAATCTTTATGATTCTAATGTTCATTCCCAATGATGTTCATTCACATCATTACATCGATATGATTCCTTTATTTCATATCGAAGTTGCAATATCCAGGCAGGGATCAACTTATGGATAACCTAAAAAATTGAAGATTTTCATTAGAGGGTTTTTGAGTTTTTTCTCTTTGTTCATTCCTATTTGATTTAAACTGAATATTTAAATTTGGCATTGGCAATTACAGGATGCTGATAACAACGTTCTCAATTGGGACTAAAGAAGTGTGTCTAACGCCCTGGGAAACACATCTCCCAACCCCAGTGTGCCTGAGTTTATGTAAAACAGAGAGATTTTCTTCACTGTCAGGTTTCCTGCCTCTCACTTCGCTCCCACAGCTGTATGTTTGAATATTCGGAGGCAAGGTCGGAGGTAGGAGTCATTTATTTTGGGTGGGTTACTGTATCTGAGCCGTTGGCTCCGTGGTAGAGGCAAAACACAGTGTAAATAAAAACAGGTTTCTGAAATGTTTCAGTTACTATTCTGAAACTTCCAATAGAAAATNGTATGTTTGAATATTCGGAGGCAAGGTCGGAGGTAGGAGTCATTTATTTTGGGTGGGTTACTGTATCTGAGCCGTTGGCTCCGTGGTAGAGGCAAAACACAGTGTAAATAAAAACAGGTTTCTGAAATGTTTCAGTTACTATTCTGAAACTTCCAATAGAAAATACATTTTTTTTTTTATTTGACAGAGATAGAGACAGCCAGCGAGAGAGGGAACACAAGCAGGGGGAGTGGGAGAGGAAGAAGCAGGCTCATAGCAGAGGAGCCTGATGTGGGGCTCGATCCCACAACGCCGGGATCACGCCCTGAGCCGAAGGCAGACGCTTAACCGCTGTGCCACCGAGGCGCCCTGAAAATACATTTCTAACGAATTCTCTTGAATTAAAATTTAATGGCCCCTAAATTGTATATAAAGCACTAGCACAAAAGCAGGCTCTGTGCAGATAAACATCATTATGTGTAAGTAGGAAAAGTTCTTCAGCTTCTATTTCCCTCCGGGTCTTCTAACTGCTCCGTGGGTCCTTTTCTGCCGAATGTGAACGCCAATGTGCTTTTCTTTGTGACTTCCCTGGATTTTGACTTGCCACTCCCGAAAAAACCCCGAAGTGCTCGTTTTTTGCTGCCCTGCAACTTTACCTGCCATCCGCACATGCTCATTCTGGCAGCTCCTCGTGATCCTTCAACTCACAGGAAATCCTGAGAGGAATAAAAAGGACAGGCCCACCCCCACAGCAGAGTGAGCTCCCAGCTGAGTCACATCAGTGGGATGAACGCTGACATGGATATTGACAGGCCTGTTTCGTACTCAAGTGCTCCCGCAAATAGGCCCATGGCTGCTTGGAAGCCGGGCACTCCCCCACACTGGGTGCAATTTTGCCTCCTCGACCGTTCTCCTAGTTGGAGTGGAAACTTCCCTTTATCCAACCAACCTTTCTGGATAAGGGGGGGTTGTAGATGAGAGGGCTGAAAGAGAATACCGAGACCTCCCTTGACTACCTGGATGCCGAGAAGACTGCTGCAAGAACCTGGCTTTGTGGTCTGCTCACTGCTACCATCCACAACGGTCCAAATGGCCACACCCTGAGTGGCCTGGTCCCAGAGCAGCTCTTTGGACGGCCTGTGTGGTCATACCACCCCTCAGTAAGAGACGGCCTGCCAAACCCTGGGAAACTTGGAGTTGAGGTCAATTTAATGCTTTCCTATTAGGCCCTGGGAAGAAAGAAGGTGTAGAGTGACATGCCTTCATGTCAGCAGTGTAATTCTCGTTTGAACGTTTTCTATTTTTGCCAGATGGCTTTTCTGACCAACTGCTTTTCATGAAGATATTTTCTTTTTATTAAATCTCCATTTCATCTCTAAAACAAAGTAGGAAATACGTAAGTAAATAAATGAAAACTCTCAATTCAAGAAAGTCTATAAATTACATTGTTTACTTAACCACTTACATTAATATCCCTTGACTTTCCTATTCGTTTTATATAGAATGGTTTGAAATAGCCAAGGACCTGTTTTCAAGTTGGAAGTGGATAATTAGAGGATTAGGGCTTTGGGTGTGGTCTTCTGGTATCAGAGAGAACTGTGTGTTTAATTTCCACTCTGCCTCTTACCCTAGGATCTTGGACAAGTTGCTGAATTTCCCTAAGCCTCAGTTTCGTCATCTGGAGAATGGAGATAATTATTATACCTCACCTGTCACATTACATTGAGAGGACTAACTGAGATCGTGCAAATAAAATGCTTAGCACAGTGCCAGGCACATAAGAGGCTATAAATGAATGTCAGAGGTGATGCTGTTACTGAAGCTGACACCACCACCTGTGATGGGTGTCAACTTGATTTGTGTCAACCTTACTGGTCTAAGGAATACCTGAATAGCTAGGAAAACATTTCTGAGTGTGTCTGTGAGGTTGTTTGCACAAGACAGCAGCACTCGAATCAGCAGACAGAGTAAAGAAGGTTGCCTTCACCAGCGTGAGTGGGCATCACCCAATCGAGGGTCCGAATAGAACACAGAAGTGCAGGAAGGGAGAATTTGTTCTCTGCTTGAGCTGGGACATCCATTTTCTCCTTCTCAGACATCTGTGCTTCTGGTTCTCGGGACTTTGGACTCAGACCAAATTATGCTACAGGCTTTCCTGGTTCTCTCGCTTGCAGATGGCAGATTGTGGGACTTCTCAGCCATATATATATATATATATATATGAATTGGCTCACATGATTTTGGAGGCTGAGAAGTCCCAAGATATCTGTATCTATATCTATCTATATCTATTCATTTTCAGCTATATACATGGATATAGATATCTCCTATTGGTTCTGTTTCTATGGAGAATCCTAATACACCACCACTTGCTGAATTTTCACCCTCTTGTATAGATTGATAACCACTGAGAGAGCACAGACTATTTAATGATTAGGATTATGAAATTCTGATCATTAGATAAACTTTGAAAAGGAAAAAAACCTAGATCAATGAGTATGTAATGTCCTTCATACATGCATTTATAATGTGGCAAATGGATTTTAGCAAGGGTTTGATTGGTGTTTAAAGTATTTATTAGTGAAAGACTCAAAGGTACGAAAGTTACTTATCTCATTAAGGCCAACTTACATTCAACAAGCTAGGTGTGTGTGTGTGTGTGTGTGTGTATTTTGCTCTAGTCATATTGTGAATTTTTTTCTTGCAGCTGATTGGACTAATGATTCGAAGAGACAAGCTGCAAGCAAATGTGTGGTTCTTAGACTTGCGTAGAATAGGGCAAGGGTGTCACATGATTATAGCTCTTAGGTTGATTAGGGTGATTTTAACGTCAAAACAAGGAGTGCCTTCTCACTATTGCTATAATGAACATGTGGGAATTCAAGAAGAATTTATGGAATAATTATTCAGTAGATTTTTTATTTAAGTATAATTAACATACAGTGTTATGTTAGTTTCAGGTGTACAATATAATGATTCAATAATTCTATACATTTCTCAGTGCTTGTCAAGATAAGTGTACTCTTAATCCCTTTTATCTATTTTCCCTATCCCCCTACCCACCCCGCGCTGGCATCCACCAGTTTATTCTCTGTACTTAAGTCTGTTTTTTGTTTTTTTTTTTGTTTTGTTTTGTTTGTTTTGTTTTTAAAGTAGATTCTACCTCTCAATGTGGGGCTTGAATTCATGACTCCAAGATCAAGAGCTGCATGTTTTATTGACTGATCCAGCCAGGAGCCCCTGTTTTTTTTATTTGTTTGTCTCTTTTCATTCTTTGTTCATTTGTTTTGTTTCTTAAATTCCACATGTGAGTGAAATCATATGGTTTCTCCAATTGACTTATTTCGCTTAGCATTATGCCCTCTAGGTTCATCCATGTTATTGCAAATGGCAAGATTTCATTCTGAGTAATATTCCATAGTATATACATCTTCTTTATCCACTCATCTATAGATGGGCACATGGTTGCTTCCATATTTTGGCTATTGTAAATGATGCTTCAATAAACACAGGGGAGCATATCTCTTTTTGAGTTAGTGCTTTCATTTTCTTTGGGTAAATACCCACTAGTGGAATTGCTGGATCATCTGGTAAGATAATAATTAATTTTTATATTGATTAGGGTAATATTATCTAGTGCTTAAAAACTTAAGGCCATAGTAATTTATTGCATCTTATGATATTGAAGTGACCACTTATTGAACTCTTTACTAGAAAAACTTCTCTCAGGTGCTTTTTTTTTTTGTCCTTCTGTAGATACTTTACAATTTTGAATCCTTGAACATTCAGAATTAGGAACTTAGCCAAAAAACTTGAAACTTGCATCTGAAAAAGTAGCTTCTTTGGAAAAGGAATGAAATCAAAGTTATCCAGCGTTAATCTTGGTACCAGAATTTGCAAGAACTGATAAAATTTCCTTTCCTTTGGCTGAAATTCATCTCTTACTAGTTGAACAATACCAGATTAGTATCTTTGCTCTGTAAGAAACCCTATCTCCATTCTTAGTACTTTATTGGTATAAATCCATTCTGATTTTGGGATATTGCCAACCAGTTTGACACATGCACAAGCTCAGTGAAAATACTCCAAGAACACTGGGAGATGTTAAATTCCCCAACATCCACCTGTGGGTATTTCAGAGTGTCTCCCAACTTTTCATTACTTGAGTGTCCCTGACCATGTCAGGAATTAATCACTTGCCACTTTCCATGTTATCACTTAACGAATTGACATTTTATGTGAATATATTCCTGAAAAACTTTGCCACTTTTTTCTCTAATAGATAAAAAAATATTTTCAATTAAATGACTACTTGAAGATGGGAACTACCAACCGACAGACCCACAGAGCTGGTGCTTCATCTCTGTCCTTGTTTTTCAGAGGCAAAAAAACTTGTCATGGTGTTGAGAGGAATGTACCTATGACACTGCTGGCCCAGTCTACCCAGTTACGAGTGAGAGTTTCCAGGTTTGAGAAACACTAGCCATCACGCAATGGGTCAAAGTGCCTTTCAAATGGGGTGAGGGGGATAAATCACATTTATGAATGGATAAGATATTCTATTCTGCAGACCCCCATACTTTTTTTTTAAACTTATAGTTTACTATGACTCATTTCACTTTATAGTTAGGCATGTTTACATGCCTATCCTTTCTGTTGGATGGGAGTTCAAAATTCAAGAAAGTAGAAGATGCCCTCGTTTGTTTCTGCATCCCATATATGGTTCAGCACCATATCTGGAGCTTTCATGGTGCTCAGTAAGGGTTTGTTGACTGTGTAGGAGTTGAGGCGGCACTACCGTCCCTTTGCCCTTTGTCTTGGAGGTGGTGGAAGTTAGACATTTCTTATCAGAGTCTCTATACAAAAACCACTACACACACAAACCTCTTTTTCATCTCTCCTGCAACTATGCTCTTCGGAGTTACTGTTAAGCTGACGTGCATGTCAGGGCATTCCGAATCATCAGATCAAATGCATTCCTCCAACTTTGCCATATTTCAGTAGAGTCAGCCCCGAGATTCAGGACAAGAAATGAAACCTGTGGCTTGTGTAAGACACACTGGGAAAGAACAATTCAGAAGTATACGGCAAGAGAAGGGAAAATGAGCTTTGTCAAGGATTGGTTGATGAAGCCATTGAGGGCGGGAAACCAGTTACAGAAGCAGAGAAACAGTGAAATCTTAAAACTGAGAGATGTAAGGACAGAAATTGAGAGACATTCAAACACACACACACACACACACACACACACACACACACACCCCACTATTCTAGTTCCAGGGCTTAATCTGTGAGCATATTCTTGGACATGGCCTCTGCATTTTTTTTCTTTCAGCCTTTAAAAAAAGAGATGTCTCACCTGTAGTTTTTTTTTTTTTGCAGGAATATTTTAAAAATTATTTATTTAAAAAATAAAAACCCTGCCAAACGCTATGAGCCGCTCAGAGTTAGTAATCACGCCTTCCACATATAAAGTGCTTGCTTATAATTATTATAAGTGATAGATAGCGGTAAGAGAAAACATCAAGATAGAACCTGGCCACTTAGATGCTGGATTAGTAGCCAGCATCTGCCAAATAAACCACTTTTTTATTCTTTTAAGATCACCCCCAGCACTCCCCACCCCTCCTATTTCCTGTGACCCTTTCTCCTTGAAGTAAGTTCTTTATGAAGGAAGTGAAGGTGGGAGAAGGTCAGGTTAACAGGGGAAAAGGTTTTTTTATGATACAGATTTACAAGTAATACATCTTTCAATAAAGCTGTTTATTTAGGAATAAAAGGGTCCCAAAGCATTCATGATATGTGAATCTTATGTCAAAGAATTAAGCTGACATGTGGGCTGCTCTGGCTAGGAGTATCATCTGTGGAATGGAAAAAGAAATCCTATTGTTTGGAAATAGGTTCTTTTATGTGATTTTAAAGATTTATTAATAAGTACTTGTTCCTAGGAAGAAAATGCTAGATTCATTTTAGAAATTTCATTTTGATCAATTTTATAATAGACTAAATTTTGTTATATTTAACACAAATATTTCATTGAAATAAAAAGAAAGGGACATGTGAGCATATACACATAAAAGCAGTAAATTCTGTAATGTAAACAATAGTGAAAGTATTACCACACATTAGTCTTTCTTAGACTTTTACCAAATAAGCTTCATAACTTAAATCATTAAGACTATAATTCTTTCCAAGTAAATGATTCACTCTCAAACACTAATTTTAAGTGATCCATCTATCACATGTGGTGAGGCAAGTCAAATGATCAGGGAAGGGGAGAAGAAAGTTGTTACAAGAGTCATTTAGCAGTGGTGTGAAATCTCAACTGGAATACAGTGATCCATAATTAGTAATCGATTGCAGTTTTCTTTAATGAAAGGGGAAACGCCAAATTAGGGATTTCACCATCACCAGTGGACACATGGAACACTTCCCATGAATACCAAAAGCAATTACTGATATCAGAATATGTTCCTGGGAGTCAATCCATTTTCAACTTGACTCTGACTTGCCTACGCCAACAACTTTGTTACTGGTCAGTTAATTCATGTTCATAATCCTGGCAGCAAGGTGCTGAAATGTTCTCAAACACTCACATATTTACACACACACACACACCCCTTAAAAATCATAGGTTCAAATATTTACTAATCCAGCACCCTTCAATTTAGGGTCCAGAATTTCTATGCTCGAAAAACACTGCATTGTCCTCAGACTATACCTAGGGTATTAAAGCAAGAATAAGTGGTTTTTATAATTCAGAAAGACTTTACAAAGGTATTTAAATAAAAAATTCCAGATAGCCTTCAGTCAATCATAAATACACAAACATAACAGGACATACCATTTTGCAAGCATTGAGGTTTTACCGGACTTCAACTCAATCTACTGGTTTAGTTACAAAATAGGATACAAAGGGAAGGAGTAGCAGTATTAAGCTATCACTTCCTGGGTGTTTACTACACGCACACATACTATGCACCTGCTTACTCTCTGTATACACACCATCTAATTTTCACAATATGCCTGTGAAGTTGGAATTACAAATCTTATTCTATGGATGGAGCCATGAGATCCAAGAAAGAGCAGAGCTGAATTTGAACCGAGTTCCATTTTGCTTTAAGCCCATGCTCTGTGGTTTCAGAACTGTGGTTCTAAAACAGCAGAAGCAGTCATGCCCTATTTCCTGGGAGAGTGGTGTTTTAGCCAAGTTTGTTGTAGAGTGCATTTTTCTGAAGGAAACTCTTAACTTTGCCAATGATTTATATTTCACAATTTGAGACTGTTGACCAGTATGTAAGTTTTAGGCAGGGACCATGTCTGTCTGTCTTTTTTTTTTTTTTTTAAATCACAGACATAGTACCTAGCAGATAGGAGCTATTCAGTAACAATTTGTTAAATGAATTAACTGTGGGAAAAAGTTTTCCTTGCAGATAGGATAAAAGTAGAATTGAGAATCCAGAAAATAATTTAGTGTACCTTTTAGGTTCAAGAAAAAGTGTTTAATACAATGAATAATGCTTAAATATGGCTACACAAAGTATTAGTAAAATCCTTTGCTATACTCTAAGCAATAAAGTATTCCTGATAATCAAATATAATGGGCATTAAGGACCTGGATATCATAAATGTCTGCTTTATGAATCTCTCCCATTATAAAGTAGTTAAGTATTAGAAATTGAGTAATTTCAATAAGTTTTCATCAGTTTCAATTTATTGAACACCTGTTAACTTCAAATTCAGAAGGAATTTCTTTACTCTTTGCTACCATTGTGGCTTGAATTTTTCTACTCTGGTAATATTTTATAACCTCCTTTAATCTCCCTAGGTAATCAGTGAGTTTTACTTGGAATTCCATCTCTTTTTATGTTATGCTATAACATTTTTCTGTAAGGATCTTAAATTCAGGGTACTGTTCATCATTGTATCTTTAGCGTTAAGTGTGGATCTGGCCTATTACAGAGATTCAAGAAATTCTTATTGAAAGATAATAAAGGAATGAGAGATGTAGTGGGAAGGAGGAGGAAAAGGGGGAGGAGAATGAAAAGGAGAAAGGAAAGAGAGAGAAGGAAAGTCAATAGTAAATTAATTCTTGGCTTAGGAGAAATAAAGTCAAGGATCAAGGATCTGGCCTTTTATAGAGATTCAAGAAATTCCTATGGAAAGACAATAAGGGAGTGAGAGATGTAGTGGGAAGGAGGAGGAAAAGGGGGAGGAGAAAGGAAAGAGAGAGAAGAAGGAAAGTAAATAGTAAATTAGTTCTTGGTTTAGGAGAAATAAAGTCAAGGATCAACAATGCTGAATCCTTGCTTAGAAACAGAGATCTACTGTGACATCTACTAAGATGTTCACAGGTTAAATAACTACCCAGAGCACAAGACTAGTTCGTTGATACTTGCTACTTTTGGCTAAGATTTGTAACCTTGCTGATACTTCACATAGGATTTTTGAGCCTAGGGAAGTGTTTGACATGTCACAACAACCCATAAATTGCAGGATTGACCGAATTATTCAGACAGCTGATGGCACACGAATACATTTATTAATCAGTAGTGATATCCTCCAGATTTTCCAGGTTCTAGGCGATATAGTACATTTTTTTCACCAGTTTTATTTATACTGATTTGGACTCATTATCATAGATTCATACAGTATGCAATTTAGTAATACTTTGTTCATGTGCATGCTAAGTAGTAATAGCTTTCCAAACCTGAACTTCTGTGTTTCTTAGACTGCTGATACTAGCAAATACAAGGTTTGGTTTTTCTCTTAAAACGGAATAAGAGCAGAACACAGCGTCTGTGACAATCAGTTCTAACGCTTCCCACTAGTTAGAGAATCCTTCTACTCCTCAGTCAATCAGGCAGCAAACATTTATTGAACATCCACAGGATGACATATGTAAGGCCCTTAAATAAGCATAATCTTCAGAACTATAGTGTTCCAGCCAAATAGCTACTTTTTACGTCATTCAGAAAGGGAGGCTTATGATGTCTTTCGGAACTGATTAAAATACTTAACACTAATTCACCTTTTATCTAAAGATAAAATAAGCTGAATGGCAAATTACTGAAGAGTTCTTTTCAAGTATAGATTATGCAAATGTCTAGTATTCTTATTCTTACTCTCAGGGTGAAAACAAACAAATCAAGAAATTATTGAAGACTCCCTCAAAAAAAAAAGTACTATGTAAATTTTATATCATTTGTTCAAGACTCATTTATTGAGTACGTATTATGTTGAATGAAGATGTAGGACAGGGACATTGAAGATTTCATAAAAGCATCTGGTGCCCCTGTGAGTATGATCCTGTTTTTGAACAATGCTGTCCAAAGGGTGCTATGGATTTTCCTAACAGAGTGGAAAACCGCCAATCTCCCCCTTCTTTCCACATCTAGTTGACTAGTTGAGCCTGTTATCGATTGCTTGCCAGTACAAGAGGCTTCAAACATGATCTTTTCTGAATCTCTAATCCATTCCAATCAGGGGCCATCTGACAATACTAAACTAATCATGGAGTATGATGTGTTGAGAAAAGCATGGTTTTTGAAATCAAATGGGTTGCAGTTTAAATTCCAGCTCTTTCACTAATTAATCTCTTGGTAAAATGACTTAACTCTTTAAAGCCTCAGTTTTCTCATCTATAAAATAGGCTCCTTGTTTTCTCTCACAGGGTTGACTAGAGGATTACAATGAAATAATTCATATGAAATACATAGTCCGATTCCTGCCGTACATTAGTTACTCAGCAAATGGCTTTATCTTCCTGGTTCCCCACCAAATGAGGGAAGGGGGGGCAGGAGGAGAGTGAAACCCAAAAGGAATAAGACACAGGGACAAATATCATTGGAAACTACTAAAATCCCTGCTCTGGCTTTTGGGGTCACTGCATCCAGTGACTCCGTACTTTAAAGCTGTATTCCCCTGCAGCATTATTTACAATAGCCAAATCATGGCGGCCCAAGTATCCACTGATAAACACATGGATAAAGAAGACATGGTACAAAAACTCAATGGAATGTTAGTCAGTCATAAAGAATGAAATTTTGCCATTTGCAAAAACATGGATGGATCTAGAGGGTATAATGCTAAGTAAAATAAGTGAGTCAAAGAAAGACAAATACCATATGATCCCACTCATATGTGGAATTTAAGAAATAAAACAAATGAACAAAGCGAAAAAAGAGACAAACCAAAAATCAGACTCTTAACTATAGAGAACAAACTGATGGTCATCAGAGGGGAGGTGGGTGGGGGATGGGTGAAATAGATGATGGGGATTAAGGAGTGCACTTGTGATGAGCACTGGGTATTGTGTGGAAGTGTTGAATCGCTGTATTGTACACCTGAAACTAATATAACACTGTATGTTAACTATACTGGAATTAAAATTTAGAAAATAAAAACAGTGAAAAAAAAAAGAAAAAAAAGTAAAGCAGTGAGGTTGATTATTAAAACCCCTCGGAAATGGGCCTGGGCCTCTATCTCATATTCTGATCTAAAATGGGCTTCAAACTCAGATTCTCATTCAGAAGATTGTAATGGAAGCCTAGAAATCCAGATTTTCACAATATTCTATATTTTGATATCAAGCAAAGCTGGTAACTGCTGACCAAAGGTGATGTCAAAGGCCGTGATGACAAGAAGGGACTGCCCAACTCCCAAAGAGCTCATGCTTCTGGAACAAATCCTCAGGACTTAGTGAAAAGAAGCATATGTGATTTTTGTTATCGTGATAATTAACTTTATGTGTCAACTTGGCTGGGACACAGCTGTGCACAGATATTTGGTTAAACATTATTCTATGTATGTCTGTGAGGGTGTTTTTGGATGAGATTAACATTTAGATCAGTGGGTGAGCAGAGTGGATTGTTTTCCCCAGTGTGGGTGGGCATCACCCAATCCCTTGGAGGCCCGAAGAGGGCAAAAGCAGGGTAAGGGAGAATTTGCTTTCTCTGTTTTCAAGTGAGACACTGGTCTTCTGCACTCAGGGTGGAACTTACACCAGGGGCTCTGAGTCTCAAGCCTTGGACTTGAACTGTTGTACAAAAGGTGGCCATTACCTGGCAGAATTTGAGAGGGCTGAGACCCATCTCAGAAGCTGAAGTTTGTAAGTGCAGGATTGGGAAATACAATGGGAGCCTGGAAGATGAGCTTCCTTGCTACCTTAAATGAAGAAGTTTTAAATAGCCTGGCATATCTTCATCTTATAGGTGGTGGAGGTTCTGTGGAGAGGGATAAAGTCAGGAAAACCCACTGAAATATTTGAGCATGGCAGAGGAAGGAAGAGCAGGTTATAGTGAGCCCCTTGTCATTTGCTATTTAAAGAGATGATGGAGGTCTCCACTGTTCCTATCCTGGTGCTGCAGAAAAATGAGGGTAGGGTGTAGAGAAGATCCTGCCTTTGGCTCCCTCCCCACTTAGACTTGCTCATCTAGTAGAGGTTACTTCACTTGATGAATTCCTTTTCAGTGAGTCTCTGGAGTACAGCTAGGGTCACTTCTGACAACTCTCTTCCCTCCCAGCCTTAGAAAAGCATCACAACCCAAAATGTGCTCAGTGAAATAGATGTTCATAGGTGTTGCATAAAAGGAGACTCTACCATCAACCAAGTTTGGGAAACAGCAGGTTAACAAAGAGAAACAAGTTCCTTTACAGCAGGTTTTCTCAGATCTTTTAACAAGTCAGTGCACATTGTGAATCTGCAAAAGACAAATATAATTTGAAGCATTTCCCCCAAACCTTGGACAATGGTTGCTGTGTTAGCAAGGATTCTCCTGGTTTTAAGTGACAGAAACTGAGTTCCAACAGGCATAAGCCATAAAAGGAATTTATTGGCTTGCAGAGTCATGAAGCCCAGGCATGGCTGAATCTGGAGGCCTCAAATGATGTCACCAGTATCTGTCTCTCTTCATCTCTTGGCTCAACCTTCCTCTGGGTTGGCCTTGATCTCATGAAGTCTTTCTCTATGGGGTGGTCCCTGACTTACCTTATACTTACAGTTACAAATTCCATTTGGAGAAATCTCCACTACAGAAAAGAACCTATTTTAAATGTACTGTTTTTGAATTGAGAAGTATTTAAATTGTAAGCAATTAAGTTACAATAATGAGATACAAAATGTAATTCCTGAACACTTTGTTTTTATATAAAAGTCTTCTTGATGACAGCCTATGGTATTGGTGCATGCTGGTTTAAGACACCATGAAACTAACCTAATAGAAGCTAGCCCTCAGAAGTATTAATATATTTGAGAACTTGGTTTTCTCCCTAATTTCCTGACATTTCCTCACCCCAGATTAATGCTTTATAATTTACACAGCATTTTCTTCAAGAGTCATTAGAGGCCACCTCAGGTAAAAGAAATAGGTTATCAACACATTAAGGCAAACATATGATTTTATAAAATATATACTATAGTATTTAAAATGGGACCTTAAAAAATATCTTAAGCCATTATTCTTTCATTTCTGACCATGAACCTATTTTAGTTGAACTCTTATAAAATTACAGAAGATAGGCCTACTTTAAAACATTTTATTAGATGTCACCTTTATTGTAAAGTTATGACTAGACTCCAGACCTATTTGACTGTGAATCATAGGATTTTTCATTAGTGTCCCAAACGGGTTTTATTATTTATTTATTTTTTTTTTTTAAATGATTTTTTATTATATTATGTTAGTCACCATACAGTACATCCCCGGATTCTGACGTAAAGTTCGATGCTCCACTTCATCAGGATAAAAAGCTTCTGCACAGCCAAGGAGACAATCAAAAAAACTAAGAGGCAGCCCACGGAATGGGAGAATATATTTGCAAAGGACACTACAGATAAGGGACTGGTATCCAAGATCTACAAAGAACTTCTCAAACTCAATACACGAGAAACAAATAAACAAATCAAAAAATGGGCAGAAGATATGAACAGACACTTTTCCAATGAAGACATACAAATGGCTAACAGACACATGAAAAAATGTTCAAGATCATTAGCCATCAGGGAAATTAAAATCAAAACCACACTGAGATACCACCTTACGCCAGTTAGAATGGCAAAAATAGACAAGGCAAGAAACAACAATTGTTGGAGAGGATGTGGAGAAAGGGGATCCCTCCTACATTGTTGGTGGGAATGCAAGTTGGTACAGCCACTCTGGAAAGCAGTGTGGAGGTCTCTTAAAAAGTTAAAAATTGAGCTACCCTATGACCCAGCCATCGCACTACTGGGTGTTTACCCCAAACGGGTTTTAAATCATCAACATCACGTCATGATACTGGCAGGAATTGCTGTATAGTCAATATGAAAGAGGCTTCTCTTTAATCGGTCAACCAGTAATCTTTTTCATTTTGAAATGCATACTGGTAATGAGTTTATTTTTACAGATGGCATATTTTGGGGGGGTTTGATTTTTCTAACCTAAGGAAATTATTTTAGCAGGTTAGAAATTGAATTCCTTGGAGATGCTCATTTCTCTTCCTGTATATTTACTGTGTCCTTCTGACCAGCAAGGAAGAGAACTATAATGAAAGCAAAATCATTTGGAATTTTTATAACTGGAATCATAACCACTTTGTCAATCTGTTCTGTTATGCTCCTTGATATTCACCAATAATATCTTGGAAGATTTCAAGATTCTTCAGCAGTTTCTGAATAACTATGAGAGACCATAATATGCCTAACAATAAAATAACTGAATATTATTTATGTTATTGCTTGAAAACTAGTTATCCATATAATATACGTGTGTGCACCTCCTTCGAATTGTTTGATATAAGACATCACTCTGCAGGAAAATAAAGTGTCTCACAGAATTCTTTGTCCCAAACTTGTGAATAAAATGCTTAAATGTTCCTCCACATCAAGATCCTGTTAGATAATAACTAACATTAACTGATAAGTGCTCTGTACGGACGATCACACTTAAACCTCACAATGGCTTTAGAAAAAAGGTAGCATTTTTGTACCTTCAAATTTACAGAGTTGGACACTGAGGCACGGAGAAGGTAAGTCTAAAAATGCCGAGAATCGGCTGGGTAGTCCGACACCAGAATCAGCAATAAGGACCACTCTTAGTACACCGATTGACTGTTTAACCTGGGCGCGGGTTACTCGAAAACATTACTTAAGACACAACCACAATGGGAACACTTGGATTTATCTTACATGTAGAAGACCTTACATTAAGGGTTCTGGCTCGCACACACACACACACACACACAAACACACACACACACGCTCTCCACGGCTGCCTGATGGTTCAGCACATTTTGGTTATTGCTTTTGTTTTCTTGACTTGAGTTAAAAAGACTTTAACAAAGCTCCCATAAATAAAAGGCCAAGTAAATAAAAATCTCATATTTGTAGTGTTACACTAATAAGCTTAATAACAATAATCCACAAACATCTGCAATCATAAAATAAAAACTTCATTACCATTTCAATGCAGTCACTACAAATCCTCAGGTTAGCCAGTACACCAGCTGCGTCCTGGTGCTTCACAACACAAACAGCAATTCATTCCAAATTACCACTCTCTGTTAGTGACTCTTGCTCTCTGGCTCCCGTCCCAAACACTCCTGCTGTTCAGGTCTATTGTTTCCCCTCACTAGAAGCCTTTTATTTCCTGGGAAAGCTTGAAGGATTGTCTCCATGAAAAACTAGGCTAATCTTCTAACTTGTGATCTCCCACTCTACGTCCTCCGCTATTCTGGGCATACTCAGCCTTCCTTTCTCTCTATCCAGTGACATCGAGTATACATTCCTAGGTGTATAGAATACTTTACCCAGAGGGTGAAATTGAAGGAGTTAACAAAGCTTGTGTTATTTTATGCCTTTGTAAAATGAACTAGTTCGAGATTCAGATAATGAGCTTTAGTCTCTCTATAGGAGCTGTGGAATTGAGAAACCTCCCTCTCCATAATTCCTGCCATGGGCCTTTAAGTCATCAAATTCCATATAAAATTAGAGAGGACTTCCCTCTGAGAGTTTATGGCCTCAGAACAGCAGGTTAAAAACCGGATTGGTGGAAAATGAAGGATAGTCTTTGAGCCACATGTAACACATATCCCAGCTTATAGAAATTTTATACGACTTAAGAGATCATACTTAACAGGCAGTTTATTTTTATGCTGCAAAATACTTATCTATTCCCTTTCATCTGGAGCTTAAACTTTTTTGCAATTCTGAACACAATTGAAGAGAGGGAATGAGAGGATATTTGATCCTAGCCCTAGTGATCTGAGCTGTACTGATATATAAGATTTCAGGAAAACAATGTCTTTTGGATTAACTTTTCCAGTACATAAACATAATGAAGATATTGGTTTCTTCTAGGATATGGCAATTCAAATCTATTCACTGTCAAAATAAGGGCCATTTAAATATTTCCTCTATTTGTAATTTCTAATCAGATGCTAGAAAACATTGGGAGAAATGTACTTTTCCTAAAAAAAAAATTATCTTCTGTTTTGTTGTCATAACCCAGTACCTTGTACAAATGACCTCACTCTGTGTTCCTAGGGATCTGAGAATGTGTTTATAAAGGCTCCTCAAATCTTCATCTGGGAGCCTTTTATGGAGCAGGGGAATAGCCTCCTGAAGCCACGAGCTTGCATCAGAGACCATCTTCCCCTTGGAATGTGGCACCTGACTGAAAATGAGGTCAAAATTAATCGCACGCACCACAGATCTCTTCATTCTTGGATGATGCGCCTATTGTGACTCCGTCAAAAAAAGAAGCCAGCTATGGTGGCTAAGATAGCACAGAACTCTGCTGAGAGGAAACATGGCAACCATTCCTAATACCACACATTCTTCCCCAAGCAGCCCGTTATACAGACAGCACATTCTCTTTACGTGGCATATTTATAAAGGTAGAAGGTAACAGGGTAGAAGAATCTGTCTTCGGAGTTCCACGGTACATTACAGAGATAGCTACTGGGGAAACCTGTCCATAAACACGGTCATGGGCTCATTTTCGTAGATCGGGTATTTCACAGATAGATCCCATCTCAAGGGCCACTTTTCAGTCTCGACAAGAAATGTGCCACAAAGACATTTAGGCACTGCGTTATGAAGAATGGAAATGGGACTCCCTGGAAAGCTGATTCATTTTAAACACAAAAGCTAAGGGTGAGCATTCCTATTACTTATTGCTCCTTTGTAATGTTCTCCTTGACAGTGAGCAAATGGTGCTTGATGTATTTTTTTTTTTTTTTTTTTTTTTTTTTTTTTTTTTTTTTTAGGATAGAGAAATTAAGTGACATCTGTTTATGGAGTTCACCAGCAGATCCACACATTGTGGGTTGTTTTGACAATTGGTTTCTAAAAATAGATTTAGGACAAATGTAGGCATTCTTTGGCATGGTTAGGACCGTCAGATTGCCTACAAAATCAACTCCTGGAACCTGAAAGCCTATTTTTAGGCGAGTCCAAGGAGTCAGTTGTGGTCATTTCAGGGACATTTATGTGGCTCCTAGTAATTCATAAATGATGGATTTCCATTATGAATGCAAACTCTCAAACAAGAGTCAACTTAAAGAAAACATCTTTTTCTCAAAACACTATCCCGAGCCTTGTTTCATCATTCAAAATACAGTTTTGTAACAAGGCGTTGCAAATTTACTACACTCACACAGACAGTTTGTATAGACTGGGTTCAAAATGCACCATTCTTAAAAGAGACGAGGAAAGTTTACCAACTCTGAACACCAGTAGTCAGGTGGCTGTCATGTATCAGTGTCAGCATATGATAGGAGAGGTCAGATTCTGGGAGGCCAGACAACTTGGAACAGGGATCAGGCACAATATTTGATGACTGCAACTTGTTACAGGGTATTACATTCAGTACCTTCTGTAGAAACAGGATAGAAATAGTGGGTAATTGGATAACTTTTTCTGGGATAGTTAGAATACCAAATTAAAAGCTTACAGCTCCTTAAAGGAGACAGAATACTTAAACTCTTTAACAGGAGATTCTATCTAATCTAATCTATCTATCTATCATCTATCTATCATCTATCTATCTATCTACCTATATCTATCTATCATCTATCATCATCTATCTATCATCTATCATCTTTCTACCTACTTACCTATTCATATTTGTGTACTTAGAAAATATCTGCATACTTGAAACACATTAAATATTTCCATGTGCATAGCAAATATCTAGAGATAGTACCTAATAAATCAGTCAAATAAAATCTATAATTAGAAATAAATGCTTTAATTCAGAACACTGGATACTGTTAAACATAAAAGTAAATGAAATAACGGAATTCTTTTTGAAGAAAATCTTGATTTTAAATAAGCAAATAACGTTGATGCTTTATACAAGATAGGATTAGATTCATATTTCTCATTTTTTGTGGCAACCTCTAAGAAGTCTTTATATACTTTGATACTTGCTTCATCTTACTTTTCTCTCTTCACGTGCTATCTTGACTAATATCCTTGTTATTGGTGATAAAGACCCTCTGAATGCTTTTCATTCTGTCTTTTTGATCAGTAGATTCTTTAGAATGATCTCATTTTCCAAAGGCCAACTAAGGTGCCCTATCATTAAAACGCTTTTTGATTTCTAGAGATGATTACTCCAGTCTGGAAATCTTTCTCAGCTTCTTAGAAACGCAAGTGTAGCCTACATTAACAATAACTATAGGAAGAAAAATGTGTAGATATTAAGCTTCTGCTAAAGATAATTTGGAATTTAGGGGGTAAAGGCAGAAGTGGAAATGGGGATCAGAGGAAGGGGATAATTAAAACCACCCTGATTAAATTTAGCATATTGAAATATTTCAATGAAATGAGAATGATCATTCATGCCCTGAGGGAAAATTGCCATTCCCTTCTGGATGGAATCCCTATTTTTGAGAACTGCAAATTTGCTGACGTAGTAGATTCATCCAAAATTAGCTTGTAAAATGCTTGCAATAAGCAACATCTCCAAAGCATGGTCAAATGGCATTTTGTACCGATATTCCATGACAAAATATCTTATATAGGTTAAAGTACAATTACAAAAGTGCCTTCTATTTCTTCAGGGTTTTGTTATCATGTTTTACAAATTTAATATCATACACTGAGCTGATACAAGCCAAAAAATAATACATTTCTATGTCTGGTGAGGATATCTAGCTTCTGTACTTCAGAACCAAGGGAAGCTGTCCTCAAAAATACGTGAGGTTTTTCACCCAACGAAACATTGCTGATGCCATGGCTGATCACCTGCCTCCAAATTAATCTCAGCAAGTCAAATGAGAAATATTTATTAAGTGCCCCTAGCATACAAAACCCTGTATGGTAAGGATTAAGTGACACAATATTGACTTAACAAAATAGGGAGAAAAAATCCTAGTACAGTGGTGATACATACAAGAGTTCAATAACAATCAATTTCTTTCCTGACTTTTAATGGGGGTGGTTTACAGAGGCTGGGATAAAGAGAAGAGGAAAAAGTTAAATGGTATTCAAGGAAAGGCCATGTGGTTTGAAGCGTTCTCAGTACCAAGGCTGGGGTAGCACTGATCTGTCCCTTCTCCTTCAGATCCACTGGTGACTCAAGGTGCAGATTTACAGCATGGCCAGATTGGTGTGGAGAAAACAAAGCTTGACTTCTCTCATGGGAACTGAATTCACAATCTCATCCTCTCTAGTCTTATATTGTAATAGAGCCAAAGAACAATACGAATGAGTGGTGATTTTAGAAATCATCTTTAAATTTAACTCTTTGACAGACAGATCAGTGTAGTTCTCTCCTGCCTATCAGTTATACCTGAGTAGCCCTCTACACTTTCATTTGGCAGAATGTTGGAAAGTTGTTTGGATTGTGTATATAGTTCTAGGTAAAACCCAACAGGGTTATAATCCATAGGGATTTTCAAGCCTACATAGCCCCTGATCTTTTCAATAGCCCCAAGGGGCTCTAGGCCCCCTTGAAGTCAGACTCCATGTAATGTGAGAAATTCTCACTCTGTTCTGAAGAACATCCAAAAGTAGTAAATCAATTTCTCTGGACTCTGTTGGGATTGAGTCTACCAACGGAAGTTTCCATATGAACAACAATGGGATTGATTAGTGGCCCAATAATAAAACCCTTTTTTCCCATAGATATGATGGATCTGGAGTGTGGTGGATGAGTCTTTTCCCCTTCCCCGTGAACTGCACTGATTCTGATGTGCTTTGGCAATTAAAATGTGGTATAAGTAATGCTGTGTATTGATACCTTTTGGGGCCCTGTGAGAAGCACAAGCAGCATGGAAAGGCTGTGGAGGAGAATCCAGGTGCTCCAGTCGAGAGCCCTGGCTGAGTTTCCAGCAACATGTGAGTGAGCCATCTTGGATTCTAGGCCAATCCGGCCTCTGGAGGAACGCAGCCCCAGCGGACAGCGTACAGAGTAGGAGAACTGCCTAGTTTAGCCCTATTAACTCATTTTATTTAAGGGATAAAATAATGATTGATGTTGTTCTAAACCAGTAAGTTTGGGGTGATTTGTTATATACCAAAACCCATACAGACAATTAATACTTTCTCCACGCTTGCTTTCAACCCAATGACACTTATTTGGAGTAAGATGTCTAACCGGGATAGCATAATCTATAGAGAAGTTGAATCCTTATGTTGCATACCTGAAACTAATGCAACACTGAGTCAACTATATTCAAGTTAAAAACAATTTTTTTAAGCTAACTGGGGAGTATTGGTTTTTGAAATGTTTTTTAAAAAAATGTAATTGTTTTGAGTGGATAAAAATCAAAGTTGGGGCTATGGTAGCAAAACCACTGAATCACTGGAAAAGGGGGTGAAGCCAAATGTTGTGAAGACAAGGACTGGTGTTGGGGAGGAGGTATCTGTGTTGGGAGAAGGCTGCATCAGTATCATCTGGTTACAGTAACATGCCAGTACCCCCAGGGGAAGCTCCTGGACTTCAACGTTCTGCCTCGATTTTTGAACTCCATGAGTAAAACTTTATTCTTTTATTATTTTCATATTGAATTAGAAGCTCTTTTACATAAATATAATTTTCTTCAGCATCTGTTGATTTTTTTGGACCATGAAATTTAGCAGGAAATTAAAAGCATGAAGGCTTGCATGGCATAATGCTGAGCTCTGCAAGTTTGAAATAAAACTTTATCTAATTCTGTCCCAAAAATCTGCTTTTTAGAAGCATAAGGCCTGACAAGCTCACATTACTCACATTCACATTTGTGATTGCCACCTCACTTTCCTCCTGAGATGATTCTGTTGCTCACTAGTTTGATGGGCCAGTAGAAACTGCATTTGCCAATAGCCTGGGTCAGGTGCCAGCTGCTTTGGGGCTCCTTTGATTGCCATGTCCCTTCTGGAGAGGACAAGTTGCCAAGGAAGTAGCAGGAGTCAGAACTGAGTCAAGGTCAGGAGGCAATAGCCATGGCATCAACCCTTGTGGAAATTAGCAGAGTTCACTGTAGGAGGCAGGCATTAGGTACAATGCCAAGCATTTGACCAGAACCATTCAAGCTAGTGTTGAATTTGAGGGCTGTCAGTTCTGTATTTATCCTATGGCAAAGTGGTTAGATTCTGAAAGAAGGAACTAGCCTTCCTCTAGAAAGTGGGTGGGATTATTTTTGTGTCGGCTTAGAAGTCAGAGTGAGAGGCCAGGTCTCAATTAGGGGGCTGATCTTTGGTGCACCCCACTGAGCCAAATGTACTGGTGCCAAAGTACTAGGTAATTGAAGGATGGGTATTAAAGGGAAGTATCAAGCCTGTGGAAGCAGGCAGAGAGCAAGAATGCAACCAGTCATGAAGGGATGGCGACAGAGTTCAGGTTTGGGAAGCAGAGCTTAGAAAGATTCCGGGATGCAAACTGGTACAAATGGTGGGAGATTTTAAAATGCTACCTGCAGTCAAATGTGTGGGAAAGGAGGAAACAATAATAAGCATCAGAAAGATTCTGCATTAAAAATCAAGAGGACTGCAGTGTAGACCTAGTTTAGAAGTTAACTAGCTGAGTGACCTTTAGTAAGTCATTTCATACCAAGAAATAAATGGCAGGATTGGTACAATCAAGTGGCGGTCTTGTGCATACGATTGACTTTGAGTGTCCATTACTACTAGACCATGTGCCGTGTTCCACAAGGATGAGCTTCTGAGATGACTATAGTTTAGGCACTCAAAGTTTAAACTGAGTCCCATCTTTGTTGTCAGTGGAATTTTCCTATATCGAAGATCACATTTAGCTGTGACTCTATATTCTTCTTTTATTTCAGTCCTGAACTTATATGAGTCAGAGTTTATTTTCACGGTTGGGCTGCCTGTCAACCTTCAGTCTATAAGAAACTATTGGGAAGCAGCTATCTGTAGTTATTGGCATTAAAAATGGGGGAGCAATTCTTGTTTTCCCTCTGGACCTGGATTATTAGGTGTGGGGAACCAAAATGAAGGAGGGCTGCTGTGAGTGTGGACCCCAGGTAGGGGGTCTACCAAGACGGGAGAATCAGTGTGTGGACCTCAATGCTGTCTCTTGACACACAGAGTAAAGGAACTTGCTTGAGGGCAAAGCGCTGTTTACCTTTTGCTACAAAGCACACGTATCTGCAAAACAGAGACCCTGATATGTCGGAGTGATTTACTAGTTCCCCCCCGCCCCGACAGACAGGGAACACAGAGGGCAACTGTTTTACACAGACTAGGAAATAAACTGTCCTACATAAGTCATCACATAAGTCTTGACAAATACTTGTCCTCTGAGAGGACGTAAGTATGTTGTTTTTTCCTCTCAAATATTGCACAGGGTGTTCTGGGATGCATATCACCACGAAACAGTAGAGTCCCACTTTCCTCTTCTCATCCATGGAGAGGAAAGAAAAATAGGCCCCGGACACAGATTAAACTTTGCTTTTATAGTTAATAAATACACCATCAGTCTTATCAATATTACTTCTGACCAAATTACTAAGAATCATCCTAATCATCACCACCATGATTGCAACTCCAATTAAAGGTGTCTGCTTCACACCAGGCTCTGTGCCAAGTTACTGTAACTCACTGAATACGCCCAAGAATACTGGGAGGTTGTTATTACAGCCCCTGTCTCATATATGGGGATTCTTTAGGCCAGTGGGTCAGTGTAAAAATATTTAATAACCAGTCTCAAAAGGTGATGGATCTGAAGCTATGCACAGACATCCCAGCATTAACAGGCTGAAAATTAGCTCTTGTCTTTCCCCCTCCTCTTTTCCTGGGTGGGATCAATTCTTTTTTCAAGTCTCAGTTTAAACGTCACTTTTTCCCAAGAGGGGTCTAACCCCTAATGACCTGGGCTAGCACTTTCTCTGTGAAAGCCTCATAACACAGTCCCTCTGAGTAAAGCTCATCACACCCACAATAGCTCCCTTCCCGGCTCATCCTCACCAGACCAGTGTTCTAACCGAGTTCCTCATCCCACCTCTCCTTGTAAGAGGGATGAACTAATATATCCTTGTGTGTGTGCACGTATGTGTGGGGTCTATCAGTTATCATCACGATTAAATTTTGTATTTTCAATATAATTATAATCTAAAGAAATACATATATGTATACTTTAAAACATTATGGTGTTGAGTAGTGCTTTAATTGGGTAAATGAGAGTAGAATAGAGGTGAACCCAACATGTAAATTGTTGATTTATGCCAAGTGAACATCAATAGTGTCACAGTGTGCCACATAAAGATTTATACGCATTCCTACAGAGGACACATGTGGGAAACCACACTCTTTGTTATGGAACTGGAACACGTGTGAGTCACCGCTGGTTTCTACAACATCTTTCAGGATACTCAACTAATGATGTTAATTTGAATTGCACTGGTGTTGGAGGTCTGCTTGCATTTATTTTATAATGTTGATATGTGTTTGTAACTACATGAGCTAGATGCATAATGTGTTCATATCTGGTTTATGTTTATGTGTTTTTATGAAACCTCATAATATAATTAATGTAAGTCAATGCTAGGGGTCTGGGAGAATTTGGTTTTTGGCCATAAAAAGGAGGCCTTTATGTTCCCCAAGTCTGAGGAACACTGGAGAAGACAGTCATTTCCATAAAAAGGCAGGACTGGTGTCTCTTGTTCGCAGCTGTGTGTCCACATGTGGTAGTTGGCCCACTGGCCAGCATATACTATGTTCTCAGTAATTATTTGGTGAATTCACGGGAGGCTAAATCGTTCATCTTACTGATGGACTCTTGCTTTTCCTAATCTGTTCTCCTGGGTGAGTTCCACGCTCTGGGCTTCACGGTGAAAGAGCACTGGCTTCTCTGACTGTTCTCTTCCTGACTTAATGCCACCCCCTGTGTTTCCTCTGCTCCTGTAGCACCCTTGGTAATCCCCGCATTGCTGTCAGTCTTTCTGGGCCAGTCTTACAGAACCCCTAACAAAAAAAAGAGAGACATGTTGCTTTATAAAATGAGTCATTTCCAATCTCCTTTTCACACCAAACAATTTTAGAGCACTTTGTAATAGGATCCAATTTTCCAAAAATTTCTGGACATTTTTCAGGAGCACAATGTTGCTGAAAATACTTACAACATTGTATCTGATGAAAGCAGAATGTAGTAACACAGGAGAGTTCTTTGATACCAAGTCATTTAAACTCCAAAGTAATAGCTTAAACAAAATAAGCTAAATGTCTTTTATTTAATTTCTTAAAGTTTATTTGTTTTTCTAGTAGTCTCTGCACCCAACATGGCCTCAAAATCACAACTCCAAGATCAAGAGTTGCAGGCATGCTCTTCTGACTGAGCCAGGCAGTACCCTAGGCTTCATGTCTTTTAAATGTGTGCATACTGAGATACATCTCAAAAATGTTTTACCACGAAGCAAAATGGTAGGAGAAACATAATAAAAATGCTTTTTTAAAAAGATTTTATTTATTTATTTGACAGAGAGAGAGACAGCCAGCNTTGCAGGCATGCTCTTCTGACTGAGCCAGGCAGTACCCTAGGCTTCATGTCTTTTAAATGTGTGCATACTGAGATACATCTCAAAAATGTTTTACCACGAAGCAAAATGGTAGGAGAAACATAATAAAAATGCTTTTTTTAAAAGATTTTATTTATTTATTTATTTGACAGAGAGAGAGACAGCCAGTAAGAGAAAGCAGGGGGAGTGGGAGAGGAAGAAGCAGGCTCCCAGCTGAGGAGTCTGATGTGGGGCTCGATCCCAGAACGCCAGGATCACGCCCTGAGCCAAAGGCTGACGCTTAACGACTGAGCCACCCATGCGCCCCTAAAAAATGCTTTTAAATGAAAAATGTTTTCTCTACTGAATTGCTAAAATAATTTGCATTGAAATAATCAGGTATCTTGTGTTTCTGTAGAACTAAAGGATGTAGAGACAGAAATCAGTGGACTTGGATTAAATATGGGTGTGCCACTTATTTCCAAGCACTTAATTTCATTGAGAGTCTTATTTAATTCTCACAAACCACGCCCTGAGCCAAAGGCTGACGCTTAACGACTGAGCCACCCATGCGCCCCTAAAAAATGCTTTTAAATGAAAAATGTTTTCTCTACTGAATTGCTAAAATAATTTGCATTGAAATAATCAGGTATCTTGTGTTTCTGTAGAACTAAAGGATGTAGAGACAGAAATCAGTGGACTTGGATTAAATATGGGTGTGCCACTTATTTCTAAGCACTTATTTCATTGAGAGTCTTATTTAATTCTCACAAAGTTTTGTGAGAAAATATATATGTGGAAATCTTTTTTTGTGTTTTTTTGTTTTTCCTGGGAAAGGCTATATTTGTTATACATGTTTTTAAAACAGTTGGCTGAAGTCACTTGATTAATTAACTGGTAATCAGACCTGCTACTAATTGGTTCCTTTAAAAGTAACCATTTATATTACTTTCCTATCTCCAAGTGGATTTAATAGAATATACACAGCCTAAATAACAGTCATGGTGCTGGCCAGAAAATGAAGTATGTTATGGTACCCAGTTCACTGGGCTTTATCATTTAGTTGGAGTATTGCATGTGCTATTGTGTACCTGTCTATTTGGCATCCATTAAAATTGTTTAGAGATTAATATTTATTGTATGACATCTAGAGTATGAAGATACTAAAAATACAGATTAAAGCATCAATGAAACAATGCCACAGAACATATCACATACAAAGAATTATTTTTTTTGAAAACACGTTATTTCTTGATCTCTATGAATAAGGTTTGTGACAGATGGGAGATAATATGGGTCATCTAGTGGTAGGAGGCTGCCATTGTAACAAACACCTTTTCTGGGGTGTTACCCTCCCCCCTTTTCTTCACAGTAGTAGATAAATCAGTTCAAAGGAAATACTTCAAAAGAAAAAAATAACAAAAAACAACTACAAAAGAAATTCAGGAACAATAGAATTCATCATTGTATTTTTATGTGGTTCTTCTTGCACATACTAAATCACAGTTATGTGGTGATGAGACCAATTGGGTCCTCTAGACGAGGGAGAGTCAAAAGAATTGGGTTCCAGATCATTCTGCCAACTACTTCCAGATATCTTAGGCAATCATTTAATTTTTCTATAACTCAGTGTTCTTAATTGTGCTTTGAGGGATCACTGATCAATGCATATGAACTTTATAGAGCAATGTACATATCCATCAAAATTAAAGAATTTTATTGAAGCAGGATTCCCTACAATGTGTCCCATGCTGGTAATGTGTATCATGATTATCAAAGAGAAAATAGGATTGAGCATTCTCAAATGTATTTGCCCTGAGAACTTTTTCATCTATTAAAGATCAGTATAATTATGTTCAACTGAGACTACATTATCAAAATCACTTGAGAAAGCATGGTCGGGCTTGTCAGGACCCTTTCCGTATCTACTAAGGCAAAATGGCTAGTGCAGAGGTTAGGGCAGGCAATTCTCATTTCTTCATTTCTCCTATGTGCCCCAATTATGAACATCTGCTCCAAGCAGAGGACTTTTTCAGAACTTTGTGTAAAGAAGAATTACCTATAAAGCTTGTTATATGCTCAGACGTACAGGCTCTGTCCTCAAAAACTGATTAAAATAGATCTAACACGGGGGCCCAGGAATCTGCATTTTATAGAGCACTTCAGGTGATGCTGATGCTGGACCAGATATTGAGAAACATGGGTCTGTAGTTCTCATCTCTGGCTGCACAGTAGATTCGTTCAGGGAGCTCTTACCATCTATTGATACTCAAGCATCACCCATGGAGATTCTGAAGTGATGAGTCCAGAGGAATGCCTGAGTATCAGCAGGTGAACGCACTGCTTAGTCAGGGATGAGAACCAATGACCCAAGGGTCCCAAATCGACAGGGTTTTATGGATGATGGGCAGAGTGGTAGGTCAGGCTCTTAGTAAGTACAGGTTGAAGTCCAGGAACTCATGTTTTTAATAAGCCAGTGAGCTGATTCTCATCATTAGGTAAATTCTGATAAAATATATCACATATCACAGATGAGCTTATCAGATGATTCATTATCATAGTACAAGGTGCAACAGAGGTCCTTCAGGTGGGGAAACCCTGGCTAAGGAAGATTTGATAAGAAACGCAGGCACAACCAGAGCACTGACAGGGAAGGCAGGCTTGTGAGCGTTGGGAATGGGAGAGTATTTCCGTGGTTGGAGGGTATTTAGAGCCTTAAAATTAAAAGGAAGACAAAACACGAATCAAGAGAAAGCATTTCTATTTGGACTTTTTTGCACAGCCCTGGGGCCGCAATAATCCTAATGGGAAGAGTTTTGAATTCTGCTAATCTTGAATTTATGATATAATTAGGTTAGAAAAGTATATAATTATACTTTTAAAATTTTGAAAAAAAAATTATAATTCAGACATTTAAAAATACTGAAGTGCTGCGTGTAGGTGTTTTTCCCCCCTGAGAATTCAGAGTTTTCTTCAGGTTTTAAATGGTTAACATTTATGGATGTGGTTTTACTGTGGAACTCTGTGTCTCTCTTTACAAGGTAGTAAGAATTAAAACATATTTGCGTGTTGTGCACATGTCATCAATTCTTTATCCATTTGCCATGTTTTACTAGGGTTTTAGAATTTTTAGACTTTTTTAATGCCACGTGAGCATAAATTAGGTCCAGTAATCAGAGGGCAATGGGCCTCTGTGTGTGTAGTTTCAAAACCCTATGAAAATGTCTATAGACACTCTCCATCTTAGCACATTTAAAGTCAAATATATAATTTTTAGAAACATTTAACAAGATTGATGTTAAATACATTTGTTTAAGGGTACTTTAGGTGCTAAGCTCTCCTGGGAATTAATACAGTTACACTCAATCTGACAAGGGACTGACTGCTCATGACGAATTCTCAGTTTGCAAAGTTAACAAAATGGGTGAAAAAGTATGAAATAATTAAATCAGTGATCCAGTTGTAAAGATGTTTCAAGTGTTCCTTTTTAGCTTTGAATGACTCCATTGATTTGGCCATTTAAATCTGGAAGAGAGCACCTCCAATTTAAGCTGCCCTTGCCTGGCTTCCCTCCACCCAACCACCCCCCAGGCTGGCAACCCTCCACCCTTCCCTTTTCCCTCACCTTCCTGTCGCTCCTAGATTTATTCTCTGATCAGCTAGCGGCTGGAAATGAGAAACAGTGGCGGCAAGCAAAATGCCATGCAAATTCTGTCAGGAATGCGCCTAATAAACAGAGCTGCTGGTTAAGTAAATACGGGACATTTCAATAAATGCTACTTGTTTAACGTCAAATATTTACTGAGAATCCAGGGAGAAGGGGCCACTGAATTGAATGTTTTCAGCAGTAGAGGGATTCAACCACAAAATTGTCCTTGTTGCTGACCCTGCTTTAGTCTTTGGAACTTAGACATATGCTTCCTCTTGGCCATACCCGCTCTCTTGTCCTCATCCCTTCCCCCCTGCTCCTAATTCTGCCAGCTCCTCTCCCCCCAGAAAGAGTGTTACTCAATTCTTCCAAAAGGATTTGGATCAAAATGGGTAAATCTGGGATTCCCTGAAGATAGAGGCTCATTAGGAAGGGACCATCTCCCAGATGGCCTCCACAGGAGCCCGGAGTGCTATTTTCATAAGTTATTTAGACCTAGTTCTATTTATATCAGGTATGTGGTCTGTGTAGTGTTTGGAAAACATTAGTGGAACCTGCCAGGCCCACCATTATTAGAAATGTAAAGGCCTGGAAACATTAGGCTTTTTCTTTCTTTTTTTTTTTTTTAAACTGTTTTTTGGTTTCTAAGGATTCCCCATGTGAATATTTTCCAACTTTGGGGTCGAGGAAAAGGAAAAATGTAGAAAAAATTTTCCTGTCGTATTTTTATCCACTCGTTGGGGCACTAATCACAAGGCACATTGTGTAACCATAACACCCCCCAAAATTTCCAGGGTGGACGCCCTCAATGTGGGTGTATTTTATGTTTAAGGACAGCAATGTTAGCTTAGGTCTGTGGTCTCAAGGCAAAAGCTGTTTTTAGAAAATACCAGATTCAGCTTTTATTGGTTGATGGGAAATATGCTTAGAGATTCTGTTACTTCTGACAAAACAGCTGGCTACAGCTGGAGACTAATTTATATGGATATGACAAGTCCATTTGAGAAGCTGCCAAGTGTAATAGGTGGAAATTTGTTGAAAAGTAAGGCCACAAGATACTGCAGGAAACATTCTCTGTTCCTCTGTTCACTGGTGACCTTGCTCGTCACTTTTTAGAGGACACGCCAGTTTTCTCTCGTGTTACTGATCTTCCATTGTTTTTGGTGAATATCAAATATGGCCCACAAATTCCTTCCTGGCCTTTTATTCTAGTTTCTAATTTCTCTGTCTTATTCTTGTGCTACCTAAATTATTTAAAGGCATAACACCTTAAGACAAGAGGAGTCTTAGAGATTCTCTACTCCAACAGCTGCACTTTGCAGAAGAGAAAACCAGCCCAGGTCCAGGGATGTTTAGTGACTTGCCCAGCGTCACGCACTTCATTTGTGGAAGGATCAGAACCTGACTCCTTGAAATGGACCTTTGTCTCACATATAAAAGCCCTCTCCACCCTTAGACATTGCCACAGTCCAATCCTGCCTCCTCCAGCACTATGTTCACCCGTTACCCCCTGCCAGAGAGGTGACACCAGAGAGGAGGGAGAAAGATAAGGAACAAGGTGGATTGCTGTATACCCAGCTGTAACAAGGGATACCTTTTCTTATCAGCCATAAAAAAAGAACAAGGGCTTCTTTCAGTGGGAGTTATTTATGGAACATTAAAGGCTTTGCCTGTTTGAAAGGGATTCCAGAATTGAGTCTCCCTCATCCCCTTCTTCCCTCCCCATGTTCTAAAAATTGATTCTCTCTGTATAATATGTGAATTCATATGGCTCCAATGTGGGTATGTGGCTGACAGGAAGGTGGGAAATGCAGGCCACTGGAGCAATGATATAAGAGAAATTGAGGTCACATACATGGGGTACATAGCTGTCTCCAGGGAATTGCTATAAGAATGTAAGGTCCTTGGGAGTAGAGGCTTCGCTTTCTGCTATGTTCCCTGGACTTAGAACACTGACCTGGTACATAATGGATGTTAATAAATATTTGTTGAGTGAATGAATGAGAGAAATGGTCCAGGTATAATGATACTCATACATACATACCTAAACAAACCAAAACACACCCAGAACATACCCCGCCCCCCACCATGCTACTTCTCTCTCTCTCAATTACTCAGATAATGATACAATAAGATGACAGTGATGATTACCAGCAGACATTCTTTGGTCATCAAGATGCCGCCAGTTCCTCTGCAGTCATGCTTCTCTGCTTACATTTTAATTAAAATATCATAATTCCTCTACAGTGGAGTTCCAGTGACAGCTGAATGGGCCCTACCTTTCATCAGTATGTTCTTACGTTTTACCCTCTACTGCTCAAATCACTGAGGCACTGATTTTCTCCCTTCAGTGCTTTGATAAGAAGCTTATTTTCACTTCTATGTCCAACAGAAAAAATGGAGAAGTGATTTGATTTCCATTTCAGTTTTAATTAAGAAACTAGTTAATTCTTTAGAAAGTATGCTATGAGTATGAAGGGCAGACAGCTCACGGAGCAATGTCCTAAGTAGCCACCAGAAAACACGTCTGCATCAGCTGACATTTAACAAAGTACTGGTAAAATACGAAATAATTTTTTCTTTACCTTTGTTACTATCATATCAGCTTTTGGGATAATAATTATGCACAGCTTTTCTACTGTGAATTAGAAACAATTTTAAACCTACAAGGTCATAGACATTATAGAAATTGTCAGAAGCCAAGAAAGGAAATAGACATTTGATTAATGAGAAAATGAACCCAACAACAGGGTATAAGCCTGGGGTGAGCTGACTAGCTTAGCTGACTTTCACAGTATCACCTCTACCTGCATTTTTCACCAGCCTTCTTGAAAATGTAATGTTGGCACCCACAAATATGTAATAGCACAAATCTCTACTCCCTTTAGTAGAAGAGTCGGAAAAGCCATCTGAAGTACCCTTTTGCAAGGTACTTTTGGCACCAAGGCCCATGGCAACATGTTTTCATATGCATAAGAAGTTGGGAGGCCTTTTCTAGATCAGTAGAAATAGAAATATGTTAACCAAATACGTAATTTAAAATTTTCTAACAGCCACATTAAAACAGCAAAAAGAAATAGGTGAAATGATTTTAACAATATCTTTTGTTTAATCCATGATACCCAAAATATTATCATTTCAATATATTTTCAAAGTAAAAATTATTAATGAGGTATTTTGCATTCTCTTTTCATACTTAGTCTTTGAAACCTGGTGTGAATTTTATACATATAGTTCATCTCATTTTGGACTAGCCACACTTCAAGTGCTCAACACATGTGCTGAGCAGCTACCATATTGGACAGTATGGTACTAGATAGTCAAGGTTCAGTCAGCTGATGTCAAATCTATATAGTCCTTTGACATATATAGGGAGTAATCTCTGTTATTCCACTTAAACTTCATAGCACCTCTGAGAGTGATTTTATAGGTGAAGAAACTAAGTTTAGAGATAGTAAGTGAACTACAGAAATCTTGGTGGAAACATTTTCCTTCTGGCACACTGCCTTCCAGTTACTAAATTCCAAGAAAACTGTCACATCACCTTAAGGTCTCTTTGGCACAAGAGGGGCTCTAGAGAATGAGTGACGATGGTATTGCTGAGAGGTAAAGATCACCGTTAGATCTGGTTAGTTGTTGGAAACTATAACAAGGTAGATATAATGGTCAGTAATCCATTATAGCAAACGGTCCCAGGAAAGATGGAAAGTGCTCTGTAAGAGGAGAAAATAATCTGCTAGTGTTTGGGATTATAAACTCTGGACAAAGAAATAGCAAAGAACATAATTTCACTTGTTCACAAAACATGTTGGCCACACCATGACAGACACTGTGTTGGATACACAAGTTATCCAGAGCTTACTGATGCTGATCAGTGAATAAATAATTGTACACAAAATTCAGGAAATTTNCCCAGGTCCAGGGATGTTTAGTGACTTGCCCAGCGTCACGCACTTCATTTGTGGAAGGATCAGAACCTGACTCCTTGAAATGGACCTTTGTCTCACATATAAAAGCCCTCTCCACCCTTAGACATTGCCACAGTCCAATCCTGCCTCCTCCAGCACTATGTTCACCCGTTACCCCCTGCCAGAGAGGTGACACCAGAGAGGAGGGAGAAAGATAAGGAACAAGGTGGATTGCTGTATACCCAGCTGTAACAAGGGATACCTTTTCTTATCAGCCATAAAAAAAGAACAAGGGCTTCTTTCAGTGGGAGTTATTTATGGAACATTAAAGGCTTTGCCTGTTTGAAAGGGATTCCAGAATTGAGTCTCCCTCATCCCCTTCTTCCCTCCCCATGTTCTAAAAATTGATTCTCTCTGTATAATATGTGAATTCATATGGCTCCAATGTGGGTATGTGGCTGACAGGAAGGTGGGAAATGCAGGCCACTGGAGCAATGATATAAGAGAAATTGAGGTCACATACATGGGGTACATAGCTGTCTCCAGGGAATTNAGATATAAGAGAAATTGAGGTCACACACATGGGGTATATAGCTGTCTCCAAGGAATTGCTATAAGAATGTAAGGTCCTTGGGAGTAGAGGCTTCACTTTCTGCTATATTCCCTGGACTTAGAACACTGACCTGGTACATAATGGATGTTAATAAATATTTGTTGAGTGAATGAATGAGAGAAATGGTCCAGGTATAATGATACTCATACATACATACCTAAACAAACCAAAACACACCCAGAACATACCCCGCCCCCCACCATGCTACTTCTCTCTCTCTCAATTACTCAGATAATGATACAATAAGATGACAGTGATGATTACCAGCAGACATTCTTTGGTCATCAAGATGCCGTCAGTTCCTCTGCAGTCATGCTTCTCTGCTTACATTTTAATTAAAATATCATAATTCCTCTACAGTGGAGTTCCAGTGACAGCTGAATGGGCCCTACCTTTCATCAGTATGTTCTTACGTTTTACCCTCTACTGCTCAAATCACTGAGGCACTGATTTTCTCCCTTCAGTGCTTTGATAGGAAGCTTATTTTCACTTCTATGTCCAACAGAAAAAATGGAGAAGTGATTTGATTTCCATTTCAGTTTTAATTAAGAAACTAGTTAATTCTTTAGAAAGTATGCTATGAGTATGAAGGGCAGACAGCTCACGGAGCAATGTCCTAAGTAGCCACCAGAAAACACGTCTGCATCAGCTGACATTTAACAAAGTACTGGTAAAATATGAAATAATTTTTTCTTTACCTTTGTTACTATCATATCAGCTTTTGGGATAATAATTATGCACAGCTTTTCTACTGTGAATTAGAAACAATTTTAAACCTACAAGGTCATAGACATTATAGAAATTGTCAGAAGCCAAGAAAGGAAATAGACATTTGATTAATGAGAAAATGAACCCAACAACAGGGTATAAGCCTGGGGTGAGCTGACTAGCTTAGCTGACTTTCACAGTATCACCTCTACCTGCATTTTTCACCAGCCTTCTTGAAAATGTAATGTTGGCACCCACAAATATGTAATAGCACAAATCTCTACTCCCTTTAGTAGAAGAGTCGGAAAAGCCATCTGAAGTACCCTTTTGCAAGGTACTTTTGGCACCAAGGCCCATGGCAACATGTTTTCATGTGCATAAGAAGTTGGGAGGCCTTTTCTAGATCAGTAGAAATAGAAATATGTTAACCAAATACGTAATTTAAAATTTTCTAACAGCCACATTAAAACAGCAAAAAGAAATAGGTGAAATGATTTTAACAATATCTTTTGTTTAATCCATGATACCCAAAATATTATCATTTCAATATATTTTCAAAGTAAAAATTATTAATGAGGTATTTTGCATTCTCTTTTCATACTTAGTCTTTGAAACCTGGTGTGAATTTTATACATATAGTTCATCTCATTTTGGACTAGCCACACTTCAAGTGCTCAACACATGTGCTGAGCAGCTACCATATTGGACAGTATGGTACTAGATAGTCAAGGTTCAGTCAGCTGATGTCAAATCTATATAGTCCTTTGACATATATAGGGAGTAATCTCTGTTATTCCACTTAAACTTCATAGCACCTCTGAGAGTGATTTTATAGGTGAAGAAACTAAGTTTAGAGATAGTAAGTGAACTACAGAAATCTTGGTGGAAACATTTTCCTTCTGGCACACTGCCTTCCAGTTACTAAATTCCAAGAAAACTGTCACATCACCTTAAGGTCTCTTTGGCACAAGAGGGGCTCTAGAGAATGAGTGACGATGGTATTGCTGAGAGGTAAAGATCACCGTTAGATCTGGTTAGTTGTTGGAAACTATAACAAAGGGTAGATATAATGGTCAGTAATCCATTATAGCAAACGGTCCCAGGAAAGATGGAAAGTGCTCTGTAAGAGGAGAAAATAATCTGCTAGTGTTTGGGATTATAAACTCTGGACAAAGAAATAGCAAAGAACATAATTTCACTTGTTCACAAAACATGTTGGCCACACCATGACAGACACTGTGTTGGATACACAAGTTATCCAGAGCTTACTGATGCTGATCAGTGAATAAATAATTGTACACAAAATTCAGGAAATTTCATCACAAAGGTATGAACTAGATTGTGTGGGGACACAGAGGAGAAAGTCTTTATCTTTGCTTAGAAAAGGGGAGGAGATAGATATTTGAATTGACTCTTAAGGTAGGTAACATTTTACTAAGGTGGGAGAGGGTTGTTTTAGGCAGAGAAAACAGCAGGTAATAATGTGGCTAACAGTTACTTAGTGCTTACATGTCCCAGGCACTGTTGTAAGCTCTTCACAAATCGAATCTAATTTTATTCTTAAAGCAACCCTATTAAACATTTAATTCTAGCATAATGGGAAGCACGTGGATGATTCTGAATATGATCTCCTTCACATTTTGAAGAAAGATCACTCTGGTTGTAGTGTAGAGACTAGATGGAAAGTGGGAAAGAATGAAAACAAAGAGGATGTCAGTGTGCAATTTCAATGGTCTAGGCAACAGGTGATGAGGTTTGGGTAGGGAGCTTCCAGAAGAATGTCTAAGTATGCTTTTTTTTGAGGAGGACAATCTGACAGCAACAGAGCTACACTGCATTAGCTTAATGTAAAGGGGAAGGAAAAGTGGTGGATAAAATTCAATGTTGGCTGACCAAGGCATGTTAATATATTAGGGGAAGAATCACTTAAACTCTTCTTCCAAGATTTGTAGCTATCATCTGTGTTCTAGAAAAGGAGTCAAAAGAGAATACACTGTTCTTTGATGTTTCCTAAAGCCCATACAAGGAAAAGAATTTAAAAAAGAAAACAAAACCAAAAACACTTATATTGTATTTTAAAAGGCCACAATAAATTTGCTTTAGAACTAAGGCATGCAGTTCAGGTTGCTGAAGCGTTCCATCTCCTCCCAGTCACTTATTAGCCCATAGCAATTCTCTCTCTGTCACCATCATTGCACTGAGACAGCTTCTGCAAAGAGCTGTATCAGTTTGAATGCTTCATGTTGAAAGCATCAGTGGATCTGCTTTAAATAGGCTCATGAAATTAAAACGTTCAGAGTAGACTAGTTTTAGGAAAGGTTTGATCCAGTGCCCTGTCAATGTGACCAATGACCTGGCTTCTTTTTGGCTGTCTTCAGATGGCCACTAGAAGCTCCCAAAGTCATTTGCTATCTTTCTCCTATCCCAAGTCTCCATGTCCCAGAATTTCCAATAAAATCCTAAAGTTTGCCTCTGCCCATCCCTGTGGCAGGAAGGTGCTGTCCTTGGGAACTAAGGGCTGGGGTCAATTCCATATAATTCATATGGCTAAGAATGGGTAAAACAGCAGATTGATTTCTCAGAGGAAATTTGGAATTCTCATCCCAGAAGGCAGAAGAATAAACACCAGACAACAAACAGCAATTGCCCACTTAATCCAAATGACGTCTTCCAATTGTCATCTAACACTGCCTGTCTACATTATGTGACCTTAGCTCCTCTTTGAAAGAATCTCCTTGATTTGATTGNGTCCTTGGGAACTAAGGGCTGGGGTCAATTCCACATAATTCATATGGCTAAGAATGGGTAAAACAGCAGATTGATTTCTCAGAGGAAATTTGGAATTCTCATCCCAGAAGGCAGAAGAATAAACACCAGACAACAAACAGCAATTGCCCACTTAATCCAAATGACGTCTTCCAATTGTCATCTAACACTGCCTGTCTACATTATGTGACCTTAGCTCCTCTTTGAAAGAATCTCCTTGATTTGATTGCACTGCTTGTGCCCATTCCTTGCTACTTCTATGACTAGTCTATTCATTCTTTTTGGGAAGACTATCTCCTTCTCTCTGCCTCATAAATACTAGCATTCCCCAGGCTCTGTTCTTAGCATTGTTCTCTGCCTACCTATCCTTGAATCAGTAGACCCACATCCAGACTCAACTACCACTGGTATAGAGTCTTGATCTGGGTTCTGCAAATTCTTCAACAATTCAAGGAAGACTTTAGGAAGTTAATGAGCCTCCCAACATTGTATGCACATATTGCATATATATATGTAAACAGGAAAAAGTTGATAGCTTTCATTTGTTTTTCAAAATCTTTCATGACCAAAAGTTTAAAAACCACTTTTACTTTTGCCATTATCACCCCATCACGCACTACATATATATATATATATATTTACTTGCTTATTTACGTATGTATGTATGTATGTATGAATAGGTATGGACTAGGTTACTTAGGGCTAAGAAATGGTCCCTGATCTTCAGTGGTCTTCAGTTTAGTGAATCATATCAACTCACTTTAAATTCAATATTTACCTTCTTAAACCTCTTTTCTTGTATTCACTATTCTGTTTAAGGACTGCACCTGACCTTTCTGCCCAAGGTGGAAACACAGGAGCCACCCCAGTATCTGGATTCTAGTGGGGGCAGTGGGAGATCAGGCTCTCTAAATTATTCTGTAGATTGACTATTTCTATTTTATGATAAAATGTAATTTTATATTTGAAAAAACCCTTATTTTTTATTTTTTTAAATATTTTTTTAAAAATTCATTTGACAGAAAGAGAGAGCACAAGCTGGGGGAGAGGCAGAGGGAGAGGGAGAAGCAGACTCCCCGCTGAGCAGGGAGCCCGATGCAGGACTCCATCCCAGGACCCCGGGATCGTGAGTTGAGCTGAAGGCAGACACTCAACCAACTGAGCCACTCAGGTGTCCCATAAAAACCCTTATTTTTTGTAATACAAACTATGTAAGTAAAGTTTGACAAAATATTTCCTTGTCAGCAGGGATAAACTGAAGAGAAGTGAGTTTTAAGTGTGCTGTGGTACATCATGTTCCACTTAGAGGGTTACCTAATAATTTTGTTGGAGGGGCAATGTGAGGTTTTTACATTTATTAAAAAGAGACCATGGATTTAAAAATGGGGAAACACTCTCCTACCCCTTAAAGACCAAATATAATCTGCCACTAAAACTCATCCTTTGCACCTTCCAGATCTTTCTCACGTTCATCTCTTTCCCCTCCTTTGCCAGTGCTGCTGGTTGAGTCCTGGCTCCCTCTGCAGCATCACCTCCCTGGTTTATTCTACTATTTGTAAATATCTCTTTACCTTCTTTTGGCATCCAATTTCACTCTTTCCCTTCCTCTCTCTCCATCCTACACAGACACCCAGAAAGATCACTTTTAAACAGAAATCTTTTTTTTTTTTAATGCTGGTCACTCCAGCATAAAATCATTTAGTGGTTTCCCATCTTCCACAAGAAAATATTCACATTGTCTAGCACATTGGATTTCCAAACCTTTGATAATGTGGCCTCTTCTTACTCTTCCAGCTTCATTGTCTCCCTTCTTTCCCTCCCCATTTAACGTATATTCCTGACCTTCTGAAATGCTCTCTTCAGAGGCAGCCATAACCTCCAAAACTAATCTCAAACATTTTGTCCTCTACCCAGGATAGCATTTCGTACTTTTTCACATTATCACAATGAGAAAGTAAACGCCTCACAACATAGCCCTTGCCAGTGGTGATCTAGCAGCAATACACTCCTATCTATAGAGAATATTATTACCAATTCCTTTATTCAAAGAGCTCCTTCCTGGGCACTCATCTTCTAACTATATGGATGCATCATTACTGTTTCTGATCTGCATAATGAGCACGGGACAAGGTATTTTTTTTCTTTATTTAGAAACAAATGTCTGCATCCTGAAATGTAAAACAGACCTGCAGAACACTACCATTTAACAGACATCAGATTTTTTCCCTTCTCATTAATCTGAACTCTGAAGGATTTACTGAAGTCTAATATCCAACACTTAAGAGTTAGGAACAGCTACAAAGACGACAGCTGGGGGATAAGATGTAGATTAAAAGAACCATTGACTCACGATGGCAACAGGAAACCATAAGGGTTGAATTCAATTTGGATTCAGGTTCAAAGCACTAAGTAAAATGGGACGTAGAGGCTGTAAATAGTTTTTAGCGCCCTGGAACTCAACTTTTTCCCTTGGAGCAGCAACAGAGGAATCGCACTGCCAAAGATTAGGTAACTTGTTAGCCACTCTCTCCTCCTGCATGAACCACTAAATTTCTGCTGCTTTATTCAGAGAGGTCATATATCTAGAGGCCAAGAGTACATCCTTGGAGCCACATTTCTAGGTCTGAATCCCTGTCTCTGGACCTCACTGTGAGATCTCAGGCAGGTGCTTAATATTCTTTGTACCTCACTGTACTCATCTTTAAGTGGGGGTCATGGCACCTGTCTCAAGTAGTGTTGAGAAGTGTTAATAAAACAATGTGTGTAGAGTCCTTAGGACAATGCCTCTTACACAAGTGCACTACATGTTTTGCTATTATTATTTTCTGAGGAGATTCATGCCTTTCATGGGGACCTTGTCGATTATATTAACCTCCCCACTGCTGTGAGGAGAGTAATAAGAGTAAATCCTTATGAAGACTTCCCACGTGCCAGGCAGTGTTCTAAGCACTTACACATATACCCTGATCTTGGAGATGATGAAACAGGCACACAGAGCCTCAGCAAACTTGCCCAAAAGGACACAACCTCAAACCTGAGTGCTCTTAATCACTGCAGTGAGGGAAATGCAGGAGCATTTCAACCCTTGAATAACATGGGTTTGAACTGCACAGGTCCATTTACGCACGGATTTTTTTCAATAAATACAGTGCAGTACTGTAAATGTATTTTCTCTTCCTGATTTTCTTAATAATAGTTTTTCCTCTAGCTTACTTTATTGTAAGAACACAGTATATAATGCCTACAACATACGGAATATGTACTATTAATGCAATTACTGATAAGGCTTCTGGTCAACAGTAGGCTATTAGTAGTTAAATTTGGGGGGAGTCAAAAGTTATACATGGATTTTTGACTGTATAGGGGCTCAGTACCCCAACCCGTGTGTTGTTCAAGGGTCAACTGTACTAAACTTTTGAACTGGTCTTACTCTACTCATTAAGTATGCTTCTTCCTTTTAAACATAGTTCCAGGTAGCTAGATTTGAGCTGGGTAGGATATCCTGGCCGTAGACATAGATTAGGATTGCTGACAACCTGTGTGCAAGTGAGAGTAGAGGTAATCAGTAGACCAGTGTGCATCCCTACACGTAGGGGTAAACACCACAACCAAAGCCAGGCGGTCAGTTCAGCTGTCATTGGCTTGAAGGGCTAAGGGGGCTAAGGAAGATGCAGGTCAACACTAGGGCATAGTAGCAGGGATGGGCAGAGGAGCCTGGAGTAAGGCCCTGGGCCAGTAGAAGGCAGTGGCATCATTTATTATGTGGTGGCATTGGCAGTGAGCAGAGAAAAACTCAGGAGGAACATAGATTTGGCATGAAAAACTGTTCTCAAGTTTGTGCAAAACACAGTGCAGCCATACAACTTTCTTATATTTTTGAGTCATAGTGCTATATCAGAGCTAACCAAAAAAAAGCATGGTTTCCTAATATCCACAGAGACAAACAGCAGGGGGTAAAAGACATATCCACAAAGATTCTCACTGTAGCATTATTCAGCAAGATCCTGAAAGAACTGGAAATTGCCTCAATGTTCAACAATAGTGGAAATGAAAAGTAAAATAAGAAAGTACTACTTGATTGAATATTATGCAGCCATAAAAGTGATAATTATAAAGATTACGGAATAACAGAGAAGCATACTTAAAAATATTTTAAGTGGAAGAAGCAGAGTATAAAATTGTATCTCTATTATGGCTGTAACTATGTAAAATTCAGTAGATAGACAGGAATTGGGAGGGAACACAGAAATATGTAAAGTGTGAACTTGGTCGCGGTTATGAGGTTCCTTTTTATTAGAATGATTTAGGCAGGGGTTAGCTGGAATTCCAAGTGGAATATAGAATAAGTGTAGAAGTACAGGTGACAGAGAAGGTGGCACGTAGGATAATATAAACTTAGTACGTCCCAAAGTGAACTCTTCCTTTCTCTAGCTCCTTCCCTCTTGCCAGGGAAAGACACTCTCAGTCATGTAGTCATCCTGGACATGTTCATGGACCATCCACATCCAATCAGACACCTAATGGTGCTTTTATTTATTTATTTATTTATTTATTTATTTATTTATTTAAAAGATTTTATTTATTTGACAGAGATAGAGACAGCCAGCGAGAGAGGGAACACAGGCAGGGGGAGTGGGAGAGGAAGAAGCAGGCTCACAGCGGAGGAGCCTGATGGGGGGCTGGATCCCATAACGCCGGGATCACGCCCTGAGCCGAAGGCAGATGCTTAACTGTTGTGCCACCCAGGCGCCCCTCTAATGGTGCTTTTAACTCCATAACTGCCTGGAAGCCAATCCTTCTGTCTCCTTCCTCACTGCTATTGTCTTCGTTTAGGTCCATACCATCTCTTGTTTAGGTATACTTTTTCCCTGCCATCAACACTTCCCAAATCTTGCCTAGGCTCCCCAGTGGTACCAAGACCAGGCTTTCCAAATAGAAATCAGATTATGTCACTTCTCTTCTCAAAGTCCTCAGCGACTCCCCTCGGCTGGGCAGGAAAATGAATAATTCTTTGGCATGGCTAAAAGCCTCCTCTGATAGGACTCTGCCTTCCCTCTGCAGGTATTAAATCTGTAACAAGCCGTGACGATGAATCATGCTGCAGGGTTTGCTCTTACTGCTTCTTCTGCCTGGAATATAGTCCCTATCATCTTACATATCTTTATTTACCCTCCTACTTGATGGATAGTCTGCCTGGCTATAGGATTCCAAGCTGGACATCTTTTTCCCTCAAAACTTTGAAGGCATTGCTCCAAAGTATTCTCCCTTTTAGAGACACAATTGAGAAGCTTGATGCCATTTTGATTTCTGATTCGTTGTATATAACTGGATTTCTCCTCAATCCCCTTTCTTTCTCTCTATCTCTCTTTTTCAGCTTTTAAGGTCATTATCCCTGGTGATCCAAAATACCACAGTGACATATCCTGGTGTGGGTCTTCTTTCATTTATTTTGTTGGAGATATGGTGGGTCCTTTCACTTAAGAAACTCATTTCCTTTAGATGTAAGGAATTTTCTTTTATGATATCTTTCATAATCCCTTCCCTTCCATTTTCCCTAGTCATGCTTTCTTAAATTCCTACTGTTTGGATGCCAGACCTCCTGAATTTCTACCCTAATCTCTGTTAGCATTTTCCCATTTCCCTGTTCTTTAATATATTTTCTAGATTGTCCCATTTCCCTGCTCTTTGGTATTTATTTTCTAGATTTCTACAATGTAACTTCTAAACATCTATTAACTTTAAAATATATGTATTTTTAATTTCCAAGAGCTAGTTATAGTTCTTTTAATGCTTCATTAAAAAATCCATTTGTTCTTAATTTATGGATGGAATATCTCTGAAAACATTAAGGACAGGTTTTTGTTTATTTATTTTTTTAATGATTTTTTTATTATATTATGTTAGTAGGTTTTTGTTTATTTTAGTTTTACCTCATGTTCCCTACATTATCTATGTTTCCTTCAAATACATTTTCTTCTTCCTGTCTGTTTTTGTTTCTCTGTTCTATGTTGGAGGTTTTCCATGAATATCTGTTGTGCTTTGAATGTAAATTCCTATCTTAGAATAAGACACTACAAGAAGTTGATTCAAGACTCTGTGATTGTGTGTTTGTGGTTGTGTGATTGGGGGGTTGTGTTTGTTGAACGAGGAGCTTCTATGTAAAGTGACTGGACCTGCCTGATATCAGGGTCCTTATGCTTTTTTCTCTTGGGCAAGTTATTTTTCCTAGAGCAGAATACTCCATTTTTATGTTCTGAAGACGGAAGGAGATATTCTGGTGGTATAATCCTGGCTGTCAGCATAGTGGTAGGTGATCAAGGGAAGGGGCTTAGGGAATATCATCATTCCCAATGTGGAATTCCCCTGAATTCTCCTGTTTTCAGTACAATGCCTCATCTTCACCTTCGGCTCACTGATTCGAGTGGTAACTGACGCTTCTTTTCCTGTGCTTCTCTGGGATTAGGTCTCTTCATAGCTATTTTTCTTCCATCTGCACTTCTATTTCCACTTTTCTTTGATCTGCATTGTCAGCCAACTCCTATCTATTCTCTCTTCATTTTCCAAAATTTGCTGATAAGCCTTATCAAGTATTGTCTCCATTCCCTTTTTCCTTATCTGTGTGGTTTTTTGTTTGTTTTTGTTTTTTACTTAAAAATTTCTTTACTGTCATTCTAGATGTGTTTGGGTGGGGATGGTGATAAATATGTATACTCAATTTATGATGTTCCAACAGCCTTTTTTTGACCTCTATTGTAGGCCATTTTCAAGTCTGATGTAGGTTTGATGATACGGTTAGGAGGTATGTAATTGTGGTCCAGAAAGAATATCTAGTATGGTAAATGGATGAATTCATGGGTGATGACACAGTCCCATCTGCAGCCTAAAAGTCTGAACATCTGAGAACCTAGGGTTCTGGCTCCTCTGACCCATGCAATTTCTTCTCACCAAGCACAGTGAAATTTAGGGGAACTTTTTAAGCAACAAGCAATGAACTGGAAGCAGCCTCCACTCATTTGTACCCTTGATTTTGTGCATTGCCCTGCTAATTTGAAATTTTGGTAGCCAAACAAAGGGAAAGCAGCCTTAAATTGAGTCTCCAATATCCTTCAGCTCTTTGGCTCCCACCTAATTTAACCACCCATCCCTAGGAAAAAGTATTGGCTGTGATATTCTTTTGTTCCCTTTCTGCTTTGGGTTGTCCTATTCCAAAACTTATAATATTTATTTTCATGTCCTTTCCAAGTGGCATCTTTGGCACATAATAGATGCTCAATATTTATTTGTTAAATGAATGGATACAGAGATCAGTGAAATGTCCGGTGAAATACATAAAATATCAGTTGTTCTGGTCATCTTCAGTGACTTACAGAAAAATCAATATTCTTATTGATTCTTACTAGGAAAGCAAGTAATCCTCAAAGATTAAACAGCCTCCTTTGATTCCTTCTCTCATTAAGAATTAAAATCTCCATTTCTTGGGGCGCCTGGGTGGCACAGCGGTTAAGCATCTGCCTTCGGCTCAGGGCGTGATCCCGGCGTTATGGGATCGAGCCCCACATCAGGCTCCTCTGCTATGAGCCTGCTTCTTCCTCTCCCACTCCCCCTGCTTGTGTTCCCTCTCTCGCTGGCTGTCTCTATCTCTGTCAAATAAATAAATAAAANTCTGCCTTCGGCTCAGGGCGTGATCCCGGCGTTATGGGATCGAGCCCCACATCAGGCTCCTCTGCTATGAGCCTGCTTCTTCCTCTCCCACTCCCCCTGCTTGTGGTTCCCTCTCTCACTGGCTGTCTCTATCTCTGTCAAATTAATAAATAAAATCTTTAAAAAAAATAAAATAAAATCTCCATTTCTTTTCTTTTCTTTTTTTTTTTTTGGCAGCATGTTGTTTCTATATCTGTGTTAAAATTTATTGTATTTTGCTTGGTTTTCCAGTTGGCTATCCATCTGCTTTTATAAGGTTAGAAGCTACTTAAGGGCAGAGGTTATACCAATTGTCTCTGCCTTTCCATAGTGCAAAGCACAATGAACAGACACAAAAAGCTCCATTCATGTTTGCAGAATTAGGTTGAATTATTCTGAATTTGTCACATGTGCAAAAGTAGAATATGTGTTGATGAGGGTGTGAAGATATCAGTGAGCAAGGGGAGAGAATTAGCAAAGATTTGTTTGCTCTGAATCACTTTACTACTAGAAATTGATCAACTGAAGTTTTAATTACTGAGCAGCTCTGATACTCCACTCCATTCCTTACCTTATTTCCCACAAAGCACCTTTTCAATGGCTTCAAATTAGAAAAGTTCGGCACACAAGTCAGTAATATATCAATGTGCTCAGTAAAATAATAAATGGTCTTCACCAAAGCAGCCAATAATTTGAATAATATTATGATTATTATTCTGATACATAATCTCATATCTACACAGAATTAATTTTCTATTCATTTTAGAATAATACCAGGGAAAATCTAATTTTTCCTCCTAGTCCTCCTTAAGAGGAGGGAACGAATTGTATAAAGCTATAGGAGCTGATTCCTTGAAGATGCTAAGTGGCAAGGAGAATGTAGTGACCTTAGAGTGAAGTGACTAGATTGAAGTGACTGATCATCTGCAATGATCACTCCATGAGCACAAAAACCCAGCTAAATGGGTTGTGTGATTCAACTCTTAAGTATAGTGTAGCCCACTCCATGTGGCATAAACATAGTCTAGTGGCTTGGACAGTTGTTTCGGAAACAATGTTATTAAGTTCCTTCAAACATTTAGAAAGTGTATTTATTTTCATCACTGTAATTGTAACAGGGATATGCGTAGGTGTTTAAAATAATACAAATGTCACCTATATGATACAAGTCATTGAGCAGTGAAAATGGTTTCCCAAACTGCAAATAGCCAGGATAACAAATATATTTCATGTTGAAAATCTGGGTCACTTTAATACCAAGGTACAATTTAATGGTGACAGTAAAAAAAAATAAAAATAAAAAAAATAAAAAATTAAACTTTAAATATGGGGTTTAAGGTTTAATCGGATTTCTGAAAATAGTTCATAGCACAACTTTAAAGTGTGAAAAGAAAAAATATACATACATAATATGAATTTTGGATGAAGGCATGAGATGCTCTGAAAAAGCATGAAACAGGAACAAATACTAGTAATTTGAAAATGATTCATAAATTTAGCATGTAAATTTAAAGGCTCCTGGAAGTTGTAGTGGCTAGAGATTTAGGACAATTAAGGTCAAGACTCTGCAGGGAAGTAAGTAAGCCCTTGAGCTAGAAGTAGATCAAGTGAGAGCACCAGGTTGCCATAGTCTGAAGGCCATGTCATTCAGGTGTTAGACTTAGCATGTATGCTCCCATCTGTGAAACTTCCTTCTTTCTCAAGGTGGTTGCCTTCTGAACCTAACCATGGCTTGTTAATTGGTGCACAGCTCCTGAATCCTCACTTAGCTTCTTATATTTGCTCACCCTGGTTGTGTATTCAACTCCAGGTTGGTCATGTGACCTAAATCATGATTGCTCATTTTATATGGTGGGTTTATCTTGTATTATACTTTAAGCCCTTGAAATCTTAAGTGACTCAAGAGGACAGGTCTAATTCCTTTCCTGGGTGGTTCAAAGATTGAAGAATTTTTTGTCTCTAAGGATAAGGGGGTTATTTGAATAAGTATGGAATAAGAACAGAATTATATTCTCCAGGGGAAATTTAGCCAGATAAAATACAATATTTTTTTTGAGTTATTTTAGTTCTCAATCATACAGAGTGAAAAATACTTATGGGGGAGCCTGGGTGGCTCAATCAGTTAAGCATATGCCTTTGGCTCAGGTCAGGATCTCAGGGTCCTGGGATCGAGTCCTGCATCGGGCTCCCTGCTCAGCAGGGAGCTTGCTTCTCTCTCTCCTGTTCCCCCCCACTTGTTCTCTCTCTCTCTTTCTGTCAAATAAATAAATAAAATCTTTAAAAAAATACTTTTGATTTCTTCTAGGACTCTAATTCCTAAGCTGTGAAAATTGATGGAAAACAAGGTTGTTTGATAATTCTGTTTCCTAACTGTGAAAATCAACAAAATAGTCTGTCTTCATCTTCCCTGACATATCCCAGGATTGGCCTTCTCTCTTGCTGTCAGTGATACTTCTCTTTCTTAATCCCCTATCCCCTCTCTTCCCTATCTCTTTCAGGATCCTACTGCTCCCCAGATGTGGTCATTACCCTTCGTCCCATTCTCTGGTCTTTCTCTCTCTACTCCTTTAGCTTCCACCATCACCCCACTGGTGATGGCTCAAGTTGATATTTCTAACACTTTTAAAAGTCCCAGGCATGTATTTCCACTGCCTGCTGGAACATATCCTTATGTTTATATCCACCTGTATTTAAAATTCAGTATTTCCTTACAAATTCAATGTTGTCTTGCTAAAATAGTCCCTATCTGTCCCAGTGATCTTTGACCATGTTCTCTCCCTCAGCCCTTCGATCTAAGTGGTTGCTCCTCAGCACTACCACTTAGCTTAGCACAGCCACTAAAAACTAATGCTAATTTTAATCTCCAGTCATTCCTGTACATCTTCTAATTTTTAAAATCACCATTGTCCTCACTTACTATTTGGTTACCAGTAGTATAAGTATAGTTCATATAGAAAAGACAGGATAAATGGTTTTTTCTTTACCATTATTTATTACCTTCATTGCCTTTACCTGGATTATTCTAGCAGAATTCTAACTGACCTTCCTGCAATCATTCTTTTGCCCATTTAATTTACACTATATATAGCTACTAAATTACTCTTTTTTTTTAAAGATTTAATTTTTAAGTGATCTCTACACCCAATGTGGGGTTCAAACTCACAGCCCAGAGATCAAGAACCTCATACTCCACCAACTGAGCCAGCCAGGTGCCCTGCTACCAGATTACTCTTAAGGGATAGGTCCGATCAATTTCATTATCCAGTGATATCCAAAGCAGTCAAGGCATTCCTTATAACCAAATCTGATCCGACTTTTCATTTGAATTTCTAAAGTACTTTTAAGTTACATTTCTAAGGGCAATTAAAATTTTTTTGTTGCAATGTTTTTTGATGATAAATGGGATGGCTGGACCATATTTTACGATTAGAGCCATACTTTTAGTGCCTGCAGATTATAAAATCGGTTAATTCCCCTTCTGGAATTAAATCTTAACAAAGCTTACTTCTTTCTGGGCATACTATGGGTATCATTTATACTTGGTAAGAAAGCAAATTTTTTTAACAACTGTATATGTAATATTTTATTATTTAATATGACCATAGAGAATTGTGTTCTATTTTTATGATTTGTATTTAAATATTTCATAACATGCCATGTTTCTATAAGCTTTAGTTCTGATTTTTATCTTTGATTTATTAATTTTTTTATTTGTGTATAGTTGACGCTGCAATTTGTTAATGAATGGACTCAAACATCTTAACAGTCTAAGTAATAAATTTTTATTCAGATGGAGTTACTTTCCTAAATTACTTGTACCTGCAACAAAAACAACAGTAATATGTGATTAAACAAAAGACATCATTGAGTTTTTGGTAGAAAGATCTGTTTTGCTAACAGTTTTTTTTTTTTTCCTTATAGAAATAATGCTTTTTGTAAAAATCTAATATAGAAGTGTGGAAAGTAAAATGTTAGTCTCCTTTCTCCAAGCTCAGAGTTCATAATTGGATTTATACCCTTTAACATCTTTTTCTATGCACATACACATTTGAAATAAATGAACACATATATTATTTCCTTTACAGAACTAGGGACATCCTGTTAAAGATGCTGTTGGCTCCACCCAGATCCTTTGGAGCTTGCTTACCAGTTCTGGCCCACAGTAGTCTCTGTACTTGCTGGAGGCTGCCCTTGGGCTACCAGTCAGCTTTGCTGCACCTGAATGGCTGAAGGGGCTTGGGAGCTGATGACCCACGAGAGAGCAGGCTATAGTTAATGACTGAGTGGTAAATGAGTAATTCACCTCCAGAACTCCTTCCAGGATCAGGCTGAGTCTGAGACTTTGCCTAAAATCATACCCTATTTGACTGTGCCTTCTAGTCTGCTTGTCCTACTTCCTATCAGTTTCTGTTGGACTCCTTCCTTAATATGTTGTATGTAAATCCGTGTCTCAAGGACTACTGCTGGGAACCCAGCCTATGGTAATCGGATATGTCAAGCCAACCGTTCTCTTTGGTTAGTCATGAGTATTAAGCACTTATCCTTGCAGTACTCTTCCCCGAGCACTCTCCTAAATATCTTCATCTACTTTATATACTCCCTTTCAAATGTGAGAAAAATGCTAGTGACTTATCACCACTTCCTCTGGTTTTTAGAAAGACAGTGATAAAATTGCAATGCCCATTAGCATTCTCTCTCAAACATGAACTAAACATCTTCTAGCCAGGAACAGAGGAAAAGGAAAAGAGCTGCACAAGACTGACATATTAGGGGAGAATTTCTGACTGTCTCAGTGTGATTCTCTAATCAAATAACCTCAGGCTTTATGTAGAATCAGTGAAATTTCATGATAAAGAATAAAGTTAAAGAATTCTCAAGACCTTTAACATTTAAGAAAGAGATTTTAAATCATTATAATTAAGACAATGTCAAACATAATGTATAGGCTTGCAACTGTTCTGTGCCCTGACTTTTACTAAAGAAACAAGTAAACAAAACCACTTCTTGTTATTAAGGTTCTTCAACTGCTTGTAATCCAGGGGGAGGTAAGCTTAGAAAATAAGCTAAAAAAATAACACAGGATATTCTATAATCAGACTCACATGGTCCATGTTGTAGACATTTAAAGAATGTAACTATTCAGTATAGAAGTTATCAGGAAAAGTTTCACTGAATGTTGACACTGGAATTGAGTCTAGAAAGTTGTAGTACCTACAGACACTTGGGTGGGTCAGTCAGTTAAGCATCTGACTCTCAATTTCAGCTCAGGTCTCGATCTCAGGGTCGTTGAGTTTAAGCCCTGTGTTGGAAAGTTGCAGCACCTAGATAATGCAAGGTCAAGCATTCTAAGTAGAAGTTCATGGATAAACGCTAAGACTAGAATAAGGATACTTGGTGCACTTTGGGAGAGAAGGAAGCATTGAGAGGAAAACTGTGATCAAAGCAAAAGACATGGGTTCAGGAGTCATGTTCTAATAGGGTTTTACATGATTGGACAGCTAGGGCAAGGCCAGATAATGGAAAATCTTGAATGCTAGGCTAAGGAGTTTGAACTTGATAAAAAAGGCCATGATGAAAGTGTATAGATTTTTAAGCAAGTAAATAACATGATATTAGAGGTTTTATAAAGACTAACTTAGCTTTGTTGTATCAGAGAGATTATTGTAGAGTTTATTGTATTAGGGTTTATTGCTGAAAATTTGATGGAAATTGCAAATCTGTATGAAGGTAAAGGCCTAGACTTGAAGGAATGACAAAGTAGAGATAAATACTAGAGACCATAAAAATTAAAAAAAAAAAAAAGCCAGAACTTGGTAATTGATTATTAGGGCTGGGGTGTAGAAAAGACCAGAAGATGAGTCTAAGGTTGAAACTATTGAATCATTTGGAAAATGTAGTGGGAGAGAATGAAGCTGTCCATAAAGAAAGCTTATTCAGGTGGGGATCGTGCCTTCACTTGATTTTGAAACACTTGGAATTAAAGCAAAATGCTCTGGTGGAAATGTCCCATTGGCATCCTATTTCCCAAAAATAAATACGGAACTAAAGCTTGACTAAAAAATTAGTGTTGGAGATACAAAATTTGTGCTGACTAAGGTAGATATGCGAACTTAAGCACTGGATACAAGTGGATACATTCCTAAGAATGGAAATATAGAGAGAAGACAGCTAAAGATGGGAAATTGAGCCCTATTAGCAGCCCACTTGAGTTATGCTTAGAAATGTCATTACATCTGAATGGTAATTGGAGGTTATACGCTAATTTACCAAAAGACAGAGCCTGCTTTGTTAGCTTAACACGACAAGAAGCCAGGAAATGTAACCTCCTTCTCCGGGGTTTTTTCATTCTGCTTTGGTTCTTTAGAATGTCCTCATTCCTCCTTTGGGGAATGTGGCATAGGAAAGGCAGCAAGAAGAGTAAAGGGTATCTGCACTTCTTCCTTCTCCCCCAACTCATCTCCATACTCTCGTTTTCTACACATTTAGATCTAGAATGGATTCTCATTGTATTCAGATGTCCAGACCTCAGACTCCTCTGTACTGGGGTAGCATATGACTTCAGTTGGACAAACTCACTATCTTTTGTTTTTTGCTTTTTATTTTTTTAACTTGATGACAGAAGATAGCACCTCTGCTTTTGCTTCGCAGGGACTTGCTGAAGACTAATGAGAAAAACTCAGGAGGGCCCAAGGGATGAATATCTACGGATATTTCACAGTACACTCAGGCAGCTTATTGTCTTTAGTTCCAGTAAAAATAGTCTATTGGGGATAAGTTCAAAGTCTATGGAATCTGGTGTTAATACAATGTGACTCTGGATTTTGCAGAGGAATATGTTTTTGAAAGCTCTAGAACTCAGATGTTTTATGACTATAGTGATAATGATAATAAAGTTAATAATTATAAATCATAACTCTATGTGTTAGAAATTTGTCTCCTTGATGATGTAATTGTTCCCATGCTATTTGGCTAAATTTTAATTAGAACATGTTGTTTTAAATTGCATTGAGGTGATAGTCTGGTAAGACAATACAGATATAAACTACCTCCATTTCATACTTTCTTAGTGACAATCACTGTGTCATTGGCTTTCTTCTCCTTCCAAACCAGATTGATTTTCCAAAGGAAAGATTTCCCAGGTAGCTCTTGGACCCGAAGAGAAACTGACAAGTGATAAGACTCCTGTTGTAACTTCTGTTATGATTTCAGCACAACCCTCTGAGAAAGGCTTTACCATATGTGAGAATACAGTGACCCACAGGGAAATTTCAAAAAAATTAGACCACTCTGATATAACAAAGCCTTTTCAATCCTGTAATCAGTGGCCATTTAAGAAGAACAAGTGCACAGTTTGGATTGTCACTCAAGCACTAAAATACCAATGAGGTGATTTTAGATCTGTGATGTCTCCCCATAAATTATATGATAATAACTTTTAAAAATCTGATGCAGAATATACATATTTTTACTTCTCCGGGACAAGAACATATTGAATCAAGAATTATCGTTGTTGATAAGGTACAGAAAAAGCTTAACATTTAGAGTAACATCTACATGTTGTCCCTTTCTTTCAAATATCCTCTGCCGACAAAGACATTTTTAGTAATGAAGGAGGCTCTAGGGGGAAGTAGAAAGAACCTGAGCTTACAAGTTAGTACTGGATTCAAATTCTCACGTGGCCACTTTCTGGTTTCTTAGCCTTGAATAAAATATTTAATATGATTTTCATTCTTTTTATTTTTTGATCTATAAAATGAGGAATAATAATGACTACTTAACAGGGTTTGTGCAGACTAACTAAATGTGCTTGGCGCATAGTATGTGCCCAGTAAAAAGGGAGAATCCTTTGCTTGGAGATATAAAAGTTCATATAACATTACTCTATGATTTCTTCTCTTGATGACTCCCCATTCTAGAACTTTAGCTAGTGAAGTGATCTAAGGATAAAAGAGCTAAAATGTCAATGTTTGTTTTGTTTGAGTAGCTGTAACATCACACAGCAGATACACTTTTTGGAGATTTTTGGTGAGTTGATCTTTAAAAAAGAAAATGGAAAAATATGAACTGATAAAAAGTCTCTATATTTAGTTTTCAAGCTGGGTTCAGAGTTATCTGAGTTAGAGGAAACATTCTGACATTCAGGATTTTTCTAAGAGCCACACAAACCACTGGCCAATTTATAGGTAGATACCTAAAGCACTTAACACAGTATTACTGAACAAATTTGTCCTCCCATTGCCTCTCCCTGTCATCCTAGCAAACTGACTGTTTATGTTCAGTAAAGACTATTTCTCTTTGTAACTCTTCCTTTCTGTTATTATTTAGGTCATATATAGCAAGGTGTACGGTTGCTTTGTTAATAAGTAATTGATCTTTCCTTCTTTGGGCTAAACTGCCTTGTCAGTATGAGATCAGTGGCTCTCCAATGATGTTTCCTGTATTTGGACTTCATTAGAATCACCTGGGATATATGTGTAAAATACCTATTCCCGAAGTTTACCTTATAATCTTCTGAATCCCTGGGGATCATAATTAACAAGCTCCAGAGGTGATTCTGATGTGGAGCTGGGTTTAGAAACCAGTGACGTCTTGACCTGTCTTTCCTGATTCCAGGTTCTAAGTCTCCATCAAATTCTTGGTTTTCTAGTGAGGCTTTTAAGGATTATGGGCACGTTTATTCTCCCAGCCTCTGAGGGAGGATGAGAGTTCTGGTAGACCTCTCTTAGCAGTTGTTCGGGACAATCTGGGCCACAGAAGACAATTTTGTGAATCAAGTTGGAATTGAATTCTCTTTGGGTGGCCTCCAAATATTTCATATATCAATTTTTCTGCAGTTCTTAAGAGAGACAAATTAGTCTTAAAGAATCATGACTTGAAAAAAAGAAAGAATTATGACTTGAGGTTTCCCTGAATATGTAAATATTGACAGTGCATAGAAGTCTTCACCCTCACTGCTTCACTTCTATTAATGACATAGAGACTACTTGATTTAGTCCTTGTTTCAATTATATATACATGTGAACAATTGCTTTTCAACTGCCTTTGGTTGGAAATAAAAGTGTCTAATTTATTTAAGGAACACATTTCTATCCTATTAACCTTCGATATGCTAGGGTATTAATTTTTAAGTTCTCAGTACGAAAGGAACACATACACATTGTAGCAGATCTAGAAAGTATAGAAAATTATAATGCAACAAACTGAAATTACCCATAATTCCACTACTCAGAAACAACACTGAAGACTTTGATGCAATTTTTTCTAGTTATATGCGTACACAGACTTATGCAAAAATAACTATTTGGGATATTTGCCAAATATGTAATTTTAACCCTTCTTCTCTTGCTTACTATTTCACATTAATATTTTCTCATACTATTCATGTTCTTTAAAAACAAACAATTTTAATGGCTGTATGTCCCCAATATGAATAGACCATAATTTATGCAATTCCCCCCTTTTTGTTTTAAGATTTTATTTATTTATTTGAGAGACAGAGAGCATGAGCAGGGACGAGGGGCAGAGGGAGAGGGAGAAGCCGACTGACTCCCTGCGGAGTAGGGAGACGACAATGGATGACCTGGGGCTTGATCCCAGGACCTTGTGATCATGACTTGAGCTGAAGGCTGGCGCTTGACCAACTGAGCCACCCAGGTGCTCCTGTCTTCCTATTTTTTATGTGTAGATTGTTTTTAATATTGCTCTTATAATCATCTTACAATAAGCATTTTTAGAAATAAATTATTTGAGGGGAGCCTGGGTAGCGCAGTCGTTAAGCGTCTGCTTTCGGCTCAGGGCGTGATCCCGGCGTTCTGGGATCGAGTCCNCGCTCTTATAATCATCTTACAATAAGCATTTTTAGAAATAAATTATTTGAGGGGCGCCTGGGTAGCGCAGTCGTTAAGCGTCTGCTTTCGGCTCAGGGCGTGATCCCGGCGTTCTAGGATCGAGTCCCCCATCGGGCTCCTCCGCTGGGAGCCTGCTTCTTCCTCTCCCACTCCCCTGCTGTGTTCCCTCTCTTGCTGGCTGTCTGTCACATAAATAAATAAAATCTTAAAAAAAAAAAAAAAGAAAGAAATTATCTGAATATCTTAGCATTTCTCCTAAGCATTTTTTCCCTAGGTAGAATTACTAAAATGGTCTGAATTTTGTAAGTTCTTGGTATGTATTACAAACTATGTTTTTCAGAAAAATTANGAAAGAAAGAAATTATCTGAATATCTTAGCATTTCTCCTAAGCATTTTTTCCCTAGGAAGAATTACTAAAATGGTCTGAATTTTGTAAGTTCTTGGTATGTATTACAAACTATGTTTTTCAGAAAAATTAAAAAATCAACACCAGAACTGTATGAGTGTCCATTTTTATAATATTACCTTTTAACAGAGTTCTTTTTTTAAAGATTTTATTTATTTATTTGACAGAGACAGAGACAGCCAGGGAGAGAGGGAACACAAGCAGGGGGAGTGGGAGAGGAAGAAGCAGGCTCCCAGTGGAGGAGCCCGATGTGGGACTCGATCCCAGAACGCCGGGATCACGCCCTGAGCCGAAGGCAGATGCTTAATGACTGAGCCACCCAGACACCCCAACAGAGTTCTTATCATTAAAAAACTCTTCACTAACTGAAATCCTTGTTGTTTTAACTTGTTCTTTAAATATTTGTGAAGGTGAATGCTTTACATAGGTTTTTTGAGCTAAGGATATTTCTTGGGCTGTAATCTGTCTTCTATTCTTTTCCCAACTTTTTTCCTGAGAGTATTACTACTTTTCCTTATTGATTTGTAAGTGCTTTCTCTGTGTTAATTACATTGGCTTTAAATGTCATATTGTTTGCAAATATTTTCTGGTTTGGTAGATTTTTTTTAAATCTATTTGTGATGATGACACAGTTTTCAATGGTGTTAGTAATGTTATGTTTCCATAGTATAAACGAAGACTTATCCATGGTAAAAAGAGGCAGAAAATCCAGATGGTACAGATATTCGATACATTTTAAGTATGTGTGTGTTGCACAAGGTCTGGCTTTTTACTAACATATGCCTCATAGAGGTAATAGAGACTTCATGGATTGTTTTATCTTTCCCATTTGTCTGGTGAGGAGATTCAGGTGAAATCAGGGCATTATCTTTTTGCATGTCAAGCATTATTTTGTGTTTCACTTTCCCGAGAAAGAAAAAGAGCCAGTACATTCTTCCCCTGGCTATGAATCTTTTAAAAAATCCTGATTCTTGGGTCCCATCACAGGCCTGTTGAGTCAGAATCTCTGGAGCTAGAGCTGAACTCTGCATTTTATCAAGTTCCACTGCTGATTTTCAAGCATTCTAAAGTTTTAGAACTACTGGTGCTGGGGAGTTCAGATGATCAGTAGTGAATTTTATCTCTCACTAATAGCTTCTTCAGTTTTCTTCCCCTCAGTGCTCAGGTACACAATTTGCATTATATTAGATTGCACTCCTTATATATTGGTTTATAAAAGTTTTTAAGGGTATGCCAGGAATCTGAAGCTAGAGTTAAACTCATTCAAAGCAGGAGATGTAACACTTTTTAAAAAAATCTCCTTAGACCACTTTGCATAATGCTGCAAAAATTACTGACTCATAAGGATTTCAAAGTGCCAAGGAAATTGAGACATCCTAATATTTTAAAAATATAAGCCTATTCTTTATATGAGGAAATGGAGGCAGAGAGTTTGAAATGTCTTTCAAAGTTTGTCAGGTGTCAAGGTTTTTGATTTACTGTTTTTTGAGCTTCTGAATGATTAATCTTTCCGGTATTAGTCTAATGATATTTAAAAAATATTTTCATGACTTTTTAGAAGTGTCCCTTTTGTAACAAAGATATGAGGTAATAAATTAAAATTTTACTGTTTAATTAAGCAAGAATTTATTGAGAACAGTACGTAATCACAGAAAATGAAAAAAAAAATTTTTTTTTTTTGCTTTTGTCTACAGTGTGACCAGCTCTGTTCTTGAAACCATGGATCTGTTGCTGTGGAAAGGAGCACAGCCCCTGTCCTTGAAGGACTTGCACTTAATTTTTGGCATTGCTTTTATATTATTTCATGTAATTTTATTTTCTTTAATCATATTAACATAATTATATCTCTGAAGCATTTGCATTTCCCTTGTCTGCTTTAATAATACTATTACTCATTTATCTTTGTATATAATTTTATGTTCTTTTTCAAAGCACATTTATACACATGGTCTTTGGGGAACTTTAAGACCTTAGTATAACATCAGTAGGTAATTGTTATCGACTGTATGCTACATGCCTGACTCCAAACTTCCCAAGGATTCCATCATTGGATTGTCCCAATAATGCTGTGAGGTACGCTGCACCATGTTCCACTTATCAGGCATAAAAACAGAGCTGAACAAAGTTAAGTAATTTATGTGACAGAACCAGATTTTAGAAGCCAGTCAGTCTGACTCACGAGCCCACAATCTTAAGCAATAAACTCACTGCTTCCCCAGTGCTAGTAATCATAAAATATTTGGGCAGATAAGGAGATTCTTGTCAAACAACTTACGTTGTTCAAGATAGAACAGGGCATATTGTGGAACTCGCTCACAGTGCTCAGTAGAATATTTTCTGTTAGTGAATAGAAGCCCTGGGTGGTGGTCAAATAGTGACCAGGACCTCCTCTGAAGTCTCCAAAACCAGAAAAAATTATTTCCATTCAGTTATTTTTCTTTTTTATCTATAGGCACCAAATAGCATAGCTACTAAGTATATAAAGCAAAAACTATTAAGCAAACAAGTGGGAGATTTCAATATGCATATTAAAAATTAGATTAAGTAGAGAAAACAAAAGCAATGACATAGAAGAAATGAATAATATAATCACAAAATCTATTAGTAGCCCAATATAGAATTTTACATCCTTCAAATAGATCATACAATTTTTAAAAATGTCCTTGGAATATTTACAAAAATTGATCATGTGTCTGGTCAAAAGAAACTTTAAAAGCAGTAGTGGAGATTTTATAATCCATGTTCTCTGATAACTATACAATGAATTTGGACATTAAGAAACATTCCTCTCTATATCTTGGATCAAAGAAAAAGATAAAAACAGAAATTGCAAACTATCTCCAAGGCAGCAAAAATGAGAACACATTAACTACAAATTTATGGGACATAGCAGAAGTTATATTCGTAGATGAAATTCATAGCTGTAAGTGGTATCTTTATTAAAGGATGACTAAAAATGAAGGTACCCTATACTCATCTTAAGAAATTAAAATATCCACAAAATCAACCAGAATATATTAATAAATATAACATCTAAAATTTATGAAATAGAAAACAATCCCAAAAAGCTAGAAAGGTTAAGTAAACCCAGAACCTGGTGATTGAAAAGATTAATAAAATAGATACATTTCTCATAAGCCCAATTAAAGAAAAAAAAAGGAGAAAAATATAAAGGATTAGAAAGGAGAAATAAGTCATAATACAGATGTGGAAAAGGTGAAAAAAATCCAAGAAAAAGCTTCATGAAACTTTATGGTAACACATTTGATAACTCAGGGGAAATTGATGTTAAAATAAATGTAAATCACTGCAATTGATCAAAAAGGAAGACTACTGTAGTATACTAAATGCTATAGAAAATACTGGAAAGGTGAATAAAAATAATCCATTAAAGGTGTTAATAGGACCAGATGGCTTTGTGGCTGAGTTTCATCAAATCCTTAGAAATCATCCATCCAAGTATTTAAATATTCCAGATCACAGGAAAACGTGTAGATTTCCTCCACATTTCATAAAACCAGCATAATCTCAACACTTACTAAACACAGCGCAGATAAAACACAGCAGTCCCTCCTCTTATGAAATATAGCAGCAAAAAATTCAAGTTAAAATAAAATTAAACAGAGCCCTGCATTGTATCAAAACATGCATACCATAATGCACTAAGTAGGATTAATTCCAGGAATGCAGAAATGATTCTAAATCAGGAAAAGTATTAGTGCGATTTTATATGTTGAAGGAGAGAACTCACGTGATTTTACCACAGAAAGCAAGATGGAGTCACTCATGTCAAGGAGTGCCATAATCAGGAAAGCAGCCAAGGTCATTGCAGCTAAGACCAGGTATCAGCAAAACCAGCACAGAGTGGCAGTGCTAAGGACTGATAATCAGTAAGGCCATGTGAACCTAGAAGAGTCAGGAGCTGATAATCACTTGAACCAAAAGAGGCCTGCAAAGGCCCAAGACTGATTAAACTCCTTTAGAAAAGGGAGGACCTCTGCAGCAAATTGTCAGATTCTCCAGATACTGACTCTTCCATGTCTGTCCACATTAGAAAGGCAACATCCACTGAAGGTTCTGCCTGACTGATCTTTGAACATAATAGAGACCCCTCCACTGCTTGAACATAATAAGCAGCAAGTATTGGGAGCTGACCAGGACCAGATGGAGTCCTCATGTCAACCAGGTGCTCATGGACTAACTTTGTGCTTGGTTTGGTTTGTTAACTTCTTACCTCTTGCTGTATCTTGTTGCTGTGTGACTTTGTATTATACTTTGTTTCATGTGCCAGGTATGAAAGCAAGTTAAATACATACCGAAAAGTCATTGAGTTTGGAATTCTGAATCTGCTTTATAATTATGTTAACCTTGGTTTATGACTGAATGAAGTTGACATTGTGAAAGACACAACTCGTGTATGTGCCTTTATCCTATGTTCACAATGTTTACCAATAAAGATAAAATGCTTAGAAGGCATTTGCTAATATTTATCTGATATTCCCAATAAAAAGTCTATGTAAAATAGGAAAAGAAATTACTTATGATTAAGACCTATAAAAAAACCAATAGCAAGATATTAAAATTGTTTATGTTAACCATTCCATAACATAAAAACACAATATTTAAACCAAATAAGAAAATGAAATAATTGGTATACATTTAGAAATGAAGAGATAAAATTATGCTTTCTTGGAGATATGATTATGTAATTAGGAAACATTAAAAAATCCAGTAAATTGAAAAAGAAGAAAAAAATTGGAAAGTTGATTGGTTTATCTTATCCCTTTATTTATGGTATATCATATTTAAAAGGATCTAAGATGCCATAGATTTCAAGATATTCCATTAAAAAATGTAATTATAATTATGATGTCATTATGATAGGATATATCCCACTTTCAAAGATGTTAAAATATGTTTTTCAGAATTGATGAAATAAGATAGGTATGAAAAAACAATAGTTTTTCTGTGTATCAACAATAATCATCTAGAAATGAAAATTAGAAAACCTTCACTATAGTGACAAAAAACTATGTAATGTTTAAGAAAAAATTCATCAAGAAAGATAAGGACTTATATGGTAAAAAACAAAACAAAATTCATAAATTCTTATGTAAAGACATAAAACTCTGAACAAATGGATCAATATGCCATATTTTTAGATGAGTTAAAATGGTACAAGTATCCATGCTCTCAGAATTAATATAAAATTCAGTACAATGCCAATTAAAAACCAGACAGTACTTTAAGGGGAAGATTTGACAAGATGATTTAAAAATTTATATTGAAGAATATTTAGAATAGTCAAAAAAATTAAGAAAACAAGAATAGTGATAGAGGATTAAGCATGATAGACAATAAAAATTTCTATAATCTACCCCAATCCTAAATGGAGGGTTGCTAGCATGGAAACTGACAAAGTGATCAGGGGCAGGAAAAAAGAACACTGTATTTTAATTCCGTGGGAAAAGGATAGTTTAGTTCATAAATGGTGCTGGTAAAATTGGCTCTTCCCATCCCCAGAAGAAAATAAAATTAAGCCCTCATCTTTCACTATATGAATTCCAGATAGACTGAATCACAACATGTAAATCACACAACAGGAAAATGTAGGAGGTAATATGTAAGGATCAATAGTGGAAAAAATACAGACAAACACAAATGACAGTTAAAGTGCCATTATCTGTGACATAAAAGGAGGGTTTGCACATTGATAACCATAAGACAAACACATCACAGGAAAATGGACAAAGGATTCATAATTCATAGAGGAACAAGTCCGGGTGGACAATAAACAAAATGTTATTCAACCTTCGTGCCAGTCAGAGAAATAACAAGTTAAAATAAAAATGAAATAACTCATCTTACACATCAGTGCGCAAAAATTCAAAGGAAGATTATACCTACTATAGGTTGGAATTTGGGGAAAAGGACATTCTCATGCATGGTTGGTAGAATACTTTTTTGGGAAGTAATCTGGCAATACGTTTTGGAATAAGAAACGTACATACTGTTTGAGTCAGCAGCTCCGTTCCAGTGAGTGTGTAGCATAGACACAGAAGTGTTAGCTCACAGGAGTGTCTACTGCAGTTCTGTTTGTAGTGGAACAATGCTGAAAAACAAAAAGAGTAACCATCGGTAGAAGAATGAGTGAGTAAACTGTGGTATGTGGAAAACATGGAGGGGCACCTGGGTGGCTCAGCTGGTTGAGCATCTGACTCTTGATTTTGGCTCAGGTCATGATCTCCGCACAGAGTGCGGAGTCTGCTGGAGAGTCTCCTCTCCTTCTGCCCCTGACCCCACTCACACTTTCTCTCTCTGTCTCTCTCTCAAATAAATAAAATCTTAAAAAAATAAAAACATGGAGTATTACAAATCTGCTAAAAGAGTTCAACCTGTAATAGCCTAATTTGAAAGGATATTTTGCACTGTTATATGAGAAAAATTAAGATGTAATTCTTGCATATAATATGATACCATTTTGGTAAAACAATGATTTCCCTCATACGTGTGTATGAGCATGGAGAAATATGAAATTCTATAGACGCTTGGTATTTGCTCTCTAGCTGGGAGGTGAAGAGAGGGAGAAGGTAAGGGAGAGTAGAAAGAAGGATAAGAAAAATGTACAATATACAAAGAATGAACTTCGAGCAAGAAGCTGAGAAGCAAACAAACTCAAACAAGTAACTCTAAGAGTTCAGAATTAAATGTCCTGATAGAAGAAAGCATCGTTATCTTCACACAAATAGGGTTGAAATAACCTAGAAGAGAGGGCACACAGAATTAGACAACTACCAAAACCTTCGTTTAGTGATGCTAGTTAAGAGTTAAATCTAATTTCCTTAGCAGATGGAATTAGAGACGATTTCAGAACCCACAACTCTGATCTTTACTCAGAGTGATATATCTGTGAATACATGTTTTGGAGGTTTCAGAGATTTAATTTTAAAATGTGATGGTTCTGTTGTTTACCTATAGACCCAATGCCTGCCTTCCTCTGGTAAAAGTAAATAAATGATAGAACATTTTTCTCTCACCATTTTAATATTTAGATTATGGGCATATCATATTTTATTTTGTAAATTTCATGGTGTTCTCCAGGCATGAACGTGAATATAATTTGTTACTGTTTTTCACTAGGTGACGTGTTCATAGTAGGAACTCAATAAATAATTTGTTGAACAGGATTGAATTCCGCTTTAAGTGCTTTCCTGATGAGATAAATTACTAATGAGTGATAAACAAGGATTCCTAACGTCAGTGTACCTAACATTCCCTCCTTCTGCTTTCTGATATAGGTGATAGATTTTTTATTTAAATGCCAAAGATCTGCAAAATCCAGAACGCCAGTCACAATGAATTATAACAATTTCACCTTCACTCAATGTGTGTTTGGCCAGAAACAGGTGATTAAACCTATCATGGTATTACCTTGCTGCCTGGAGGTGCTCACCACCTTCTCCCGGTTTCTAAGCCAACTGATTAAGGAATTTAAGAACTGAGGCCTCATTTAGGCTGATGCCCTTAGAAAGGTAGAATTTCTTTTCCAGGAGGCTGTACTGGGAGACAAGGCTTATTTGTTTAATGTTTTTCATTTCTCTAAATTTCACAACACAAGGTGCCCAGATACCTTTTGGTAGAACCTACTGGAAAATGTTACCAATATAAACATGTAGAGCTCAGTTTTGCCAATCCAAAAAAACACTTGGTGGGATTACTGGTAAATAGGAGGCAACTCAAAGAAGACTCTGTTTTCCTTCTAGCCTTGCTTTTTATTTACTTCTTTGCAGCACAAGCTGTAGACAGTGATATTGATGATGTTGGGCCAACAACTCAGTGAACGACTCTCCCTTACAAGACCATGGCATTGGATGGGTCCAACACAGACAGGCTTTTCATGCAGTTAAGCTGCTCAGCCTTGACACTCACTGTGATAAACTGCCACTGAGATAAATTCAGTGGTTCTCTGGAATGAGCTCTTTTGGGTTACAAAATGGCCTCCAGGGAGAGTCAGGGCTTGCTTCCAAAGGGAGGTTAAGAGATTTTTTTTTTTCCTTTTCAATCAGGAGGCAGCAGCTAGTCTAAGATCCAACTAGCAGATTGTTTACCTACTGCTCTATTACTCCCTGCCTTGGCCACAGCCTGCTTTCTCTTGGTGGATTACTTACCCATATTTCTGAAATAACGTGATTCTTTTCATTAAGTCACTGAAGTATAACATGAACATTTCATAATCACATAAGGGTTACTACCTTTTCTCTTGCAAAAGAAATACTAAGTCTTAGCTGTCAAATGTGAGAGGCAATGCCTGTTGTTCTCTGATACAAAAATAATGCTGCTCACATTTCCATACCTTTTTTTGGTAATGTTATCATGCCTCTAGGTCTTCAGATAACTTCAAAAATGCAATAAATTTATGCATCTTATGGAATGATTCTAACATGAAAGGATCACACTAGAATGTAAACTCTGAGAGCTTGTCCCTTTGGATCACCATTATATCCCTGTGTGTTTTAACAGTGCCTGACATATGGAAGACTCCTGATGAATGAATGAATGAATGAATGAATGAATGAATGAATGAACGAACAAATGAACAGAAGTGTATTGCATTGGGAAATGGGCTATGGTGAGGTTAACTTGGTATGGCAACTGGGGAGAGGTGGGCAATTGGAATTAGCCTCATGCATCAAGGCAGAAATTGGAGGGACAAATCCAGCTGGACACTCTGGGAGGAATTCCATTTCGGCAGAACGAATGAACTATTGAGTTGTGTGGATGATACGAGAAGTGGTAATGATTAGCTACTATATACTTTACATTAGGATTGATCCTTACAAAATCTCTCATAGTGAATGGTGTTATCTCCACTTTACAATGTGAAAAGTGAACCCCTGGAGGTGTAATGACTTTTCCAATATCCTATAACTAGTAAGGGGCAGAGTTGAGATTCAAAATCCTGGCTGCTTTCAAAGTCCACACACTTTCCCTAAGTTTATGTGAATAACAGCCATTGGATGTGGGTAGGTATTTAATATGAAGAGGCAAGAGAACCCACTGATCAGGCATCCCCCAGAATATGTATGTCAGAGCATAGGGATTTCAGGTAGGCTCATAATCCCATAAGACCAGGGGAATCTTTTAAGCAGGTAGGCAGGCCCCTGGTAGCTGGGAGTTTTGGTCAGGAGGCTGGAGGATCTGGTAAGAGGAAGGTAGGGCCCAAGTCTCAGAGGAATTGGGTTACTCCACAGGCCACAAAGATAGTGACTCAAGCTCAGGGTATACTGGTATATGGTGTAATCTGTGGTGACAAATTACCACAAATTTAGCAGCTTGCAACAACACTCACTTATTAGCTCCCAGTTCTGTTGGTCAGAAGTCCAGGTGGGTTCCACTAAGATCTCTGCTGAGGATCCCACAAGACCTAAATGAAAGGATTGATGAGGCTGGGCTCTTATTTGGAGATTCTGGGGAAGAATCTGCTTCCAGGTTCATTCAGGTTGTTGGCAGGCTTCAGTTCCTTGTGGCTGGAGGTCTGAGGTCTGGTTTCTTTGCTGGCTGTTGTCTGGGCACCACTTTTAGCTCTTTGGGGCTGCTCTCAGGTCCTGGCCTGTACCCCTCCGCTTAGGAATGGAGAACTTCCCTTGCATCAAATCCCTCCCAACCCTTGAATCTCTCTGGCTTCTTCTTCCGGTAGCAGCTGGATAAAACTCTCTGCTTTGAAGGGCTCATGTAGCCAGAACAGGACCATTCGAACATCTCCCTCTCTCAAGACAGCTGATGAGTAAACTTAATTGCATTAAAGTCCCCTTTTCCATGTAAAGTAACACAATCATGGGTGTGCCATCTCATCGTATCACAGTCCTGGGGGGATAGAGAGGGAAATGGTAGAATTCAGTGTAGCATGCAAGAGAACCAGTGGGATTACAGTGAAGGCAACAGTGGGGATACAGAGATCCAGTGTGTTGACCTCTTTAAATTTCTCCTGCTTCAGGTCAATTAGATCAAACTCTGGAGCTGGGATGGCTGTGGCCAAATCACCAGGCCTGACCTATTAGAAAGCCTCTTTCGGCAGGCTCGCTGTCCAGCTGGCTCAGGGGAGTGAGGAGACAGGCCCCAGTGCTTACATGTGGAGCCCATTCAATTCCGACATCTTTTAGGAATGGTACAAGAGGGGTGTGACTACTTTTTGACATTGAGAATTTTGCTGGTGGATGGGAGGTGTATGATAGTAATGAGGAAGTCTATGTCATCTCTCTTTCTCTGAAACCTGTGCCTGTTCACGGAAAAAAAAATGCGTTTTTGCCCAAAGGCCTGTTCATCTGTTCCCAGTTGTCATTTTGGTGTTAGGAAATAGGCAGGGGACTCTTGCCTGCAGAGTGACTTTGTAACAGCCCTCACCTAACAATCGGCTCCACAACGAGACATTCTGACACTGAGGAATGATAATTTATGAGGCCTTTGCTATTTTTATTTCTTTATGCAGCAGAAAACTCCGTGTTTTTTTTTTTTTTTAAAGAATAAATTCTCTCCATTCAGGCAGAGAACTTTGCCAAAGGCAACAACTAAAAATAAAATCTTTTCATGACTGTATTCCTGGGCTTCCTCACTTAATCAGAAGATTCTACCGGGACAGTGAAATAGACCACAAGCTTAGAATATTTTAGAATCATTGAATTCCCCAGCTACTACAGAAACTGCATTGTATTGAGTGCTTAGCTCACCTATTTGTAATATATGACTTAAAAAGCAGTTTGGATGAGACAAGTTAATATTTCTTGACAGTATTCCATGTCAGCATCAACCATTGGGCAGAATTCAGATTTCCTTTTTCCCACCTTCAAATTGTGCTTTTTTGTTGTCTTTAGAGAAGAGTTAAGCTCTGCATTTTCACTTATCATCAGGTGGAATAGATTTGGCTAGTCAGTTCCTCAGAATAATTGCTAGACTCTTTACACAAGCAGCCGTCCTCAATTAACCTGTAGGGGATGTCAGACGAAAGGCCTAGTACTCTGGGCAGACAGCAAGCTAATCGGGATATTTCTTCACATACTCCATTTGTGTATCTCACAGTGAGAACATACATTCCTTTTTTCTTGGCCCTGTTATTTGATTTCCAACAGTGAACTAATGGGAATTATAACCCTTTTTATTTTGCAAAACTATGTTGATAAAGAATCAGCAGTTATACCCATGTTGGGGTAAGGTTTTTGGCTTACAAACATGCTATTTTAATATTTTCATCTTCACAACACCTCTGCAAGGCAATATCTGGGAAAGGTGTCCTGGCATCAGCTCCTCTGTGAGGCCCTAGTTTCCCAAGCAAATGCCACTTTGTAGCGAACTTTAAGTCGCCAAACTGTCCCATATGGTATGTAAGGCTTCTAGGACTTACATACAAGCTAACTGAGGAGGCTTGGGTGGGATTTCAGCCCTTGGCTTTTAGATGCTAAAGCCAAATTTGAAACGAATGGGTGTTACAGTTTTGAAATCTGTGTTTGGTTTTGTTTTGTTTTTAGTAGATTGGACAGTTCCTCTATCCCTGCCAGCCCCTCTTTGGAATGCCTGTCCACCTTCATCATGATGCCACTCCAGGTGCTAGGACTACACTCAGGGAAGGGTAGGTGGATGTTTCTCTGGGCATCAGAAGGACATGCCCTGGGCTGTACCACTGCTACTGTGCCTGCCAAGACTTATGGATGAAGGTCCTTATCTTCTGATAAGACAGGAAGAGACTTGGTTTTGTTGAGGATCTAGAGGTCTTCACTCAGTGTATTCATTTCCAAGGGTGGCTATCACAAAGTGCCACAAACAGGGAGGCTCAAAACAACAGAAATGTATAGTCTCACAGTTCCAGAGGCCAGAAGTCTGAAACGGATCATCAGCAGGGCCGTGCTGTCTTGCAAGGGAGTCTGGGTAGAGTCTGGTCCTTGTGGGGCAGCTACTGCACCTATCCCAAGGGTAGCCATCGAGGTTTGGTCTTCCCAAGTTTGCAGCTGCGGCAGGCCACTCTGCTTCTGTCAGCACGTGGTGGTCTGTCTATATGTGATATTCTCCTCTCTGTACCAGTCTGTGTCCAAATTTCTCTCTTCTTAAAATGACACCTGTCATATAGGACTTTGGCTCATTTTACTGACCTCAACTTAAATCAGTGACCTTATTTCCAAATTAGGTCACATTCACAGGTACTGGGGAGTTAGACTTCAACATATCTTTTTGGGGGACACAATTCAACCCAATTCAGTTATAATACTCACTCTTCTCCCATTTTGGTGTACAATGAATGGAACCAGGAATGGCAAGAAAATGTACCGCAAACCCTCTCTTTGAATAGAGATCTTCCACTTTCTTTTCCAGAGGGTCTCTGAAAGGCAGGAGAGGACAAACTTGCTTGTTTTTATTATATTTTCTGTGAACCAGTGTTTCTATGGTAAAGGCTCATTAAGAGGAGAAAGAACTTTAACTCTTGGAATGAGAAAATTACTCTTAAGGGGATTCACGTGAGTGTTCCCATTTTACAGATGAGAAAACTGAGATGTAGACAACTTTAACAACTATGTTTCAGGCATGGTGTGTCCATGTTTATGTAAGGAGTTATCTGGTAGTCATGTGACTTCCCCTAGTGCATATACCCAGGAAAGAGAGGAAAGCAAGTCTTTGGTCTTCTCATCTGATGGTTTCAGCCTGTGTATTGTTACTCCTGACTGTGTAACAAGAAAACATTTCTGAGGCTATAAATTCTGCTACACCCTTCTTCTCTGAGTTTACTTCTCCAATCTGTACTGGAGATTTTTCTTTCTGAAAAGCCCTATTTTATGGGAAAATATATGCTCATTATTTGACATTTGTCAGTATTTGTCATCTTTTATCTTTGGAGTCACTAGGGCCTTGATAGAGCAGACTTCCAGTTCTTACTGGGAAATGAAATCGAGGTATGTGGTGTGGGGTTTAGGTCTCCAATTTTTAGAAAGCTTCTCAGCTGTTTTTGATGGCAATAGGATTCAGGAACTACTGGATCAGTTTCCTGTAATGAATCTGCCAGCTCTAAGCGTTTATGATATCTTCTCTTAGGATCCTGCCTCTGTCCCCTGGCTAAGGTGTAAGATATTCTGATTTCCACTGAAAACTGGGAATATGGGGTGTTCCTTTTGGTTCCACAGCCCTGTGAAAATTCTGGTTCAAGCACATCATATGATGGCACCAGCTTAACACAGAGCCTTGACCAACTTCTTCTCCAAATTTCACAACTTTCTTTTTTTTTTCCCCTATGACTTCTTAGTTTTGAATTTTCCTGGGACTCATGTTGTTCTACACCCTGTAAATATCGATAGACACCGTGCACATATATCCACTCAGGACACAGGTCTCCTGCCCTCATTAAGAGTTTCTGAAGGAGCAAGAGGCTTTTCCTCCTAGAGATGGACAATAATAGCTTTCCCACTAAGAACCAGAATTCAGACACACTATCATCAGTGCAGGGAAAGGAGTATGTTACAACGCTCTTTTGAAGTGTTTAATCAAGATGGCTTTTTTCCTCTTCATACAACCTCTCTGTTTGGACATTTCAGGTAAACAAAATGACAATTTAAGGCCTATTTATTCCAATCAGATACATCTGGATATTTGGATGTTCCCATGCATAGTACCTACCCATTGCCTCGCTTATAGAAAGTACTTAAATATTTACGAATATAAGAACTAGTACCAACCCAGTTCATTGATAGAAATCCAACTTGTTTCTCACCAGCTCAATTCCTTGAAAGTCAAACACAGGACTTTGGTTTATTGGCAATCAGTACTTTTTCAAATATTATCTTAGGTCAGAGAGTTTAATGAGGAGATCATTATAGGTATTTAAAATGCCTTCTATCGATAAGCCTCACTGAACCTACCACACCTTGCCCTGACCTCTGCTATACTCTATCTTAAGTGTGGATAAGAGTAGGCAGTGATTAATGGTGATACTTAGTCAACAGCTTATTAATAAAGGGTCAGTTCATAAGTCCTCATTAAGTATCCATTCTTTTCCCAGCCCCAGTCCTAGGCAGGGTGAGAGATAAAGAAATAAAAGAATCAGACCCTTCCTTGATAGAACTCATACTCTAGCAAGATATCTTTATAACTAAGGGGTTTATAAGTTCTATGCTTTTTCTTCCTCCCTTCCTGTTTACTTTGTTACTCCCATGTTCCTCTCACTAGTTTCCCTTCCCTGTCACCCATGATTCGTCACTTTAGCCTTGCCTAACAGTATGACTGGTTTCTACTGAGCTAAAAGACAGTGTGCAGGAGCAGACAGGTTTTGTAGATGAAACGGACTGAGTGCAAATCCCATTTCTGGCACTTCTTGAGTCTGTGACCTTGGGGAAAACAGGCCAAACTCTATGAGCCTGTTTCCTCATTTTAAGACTGAAATAATAATTCCCATTTTACATGTTTAATACAAGGATTAGAACTAATTTATACGATGTTTATAAAGTGTTCTGTGCATGGTAGATGTTTAATAAGAAATACTGACTAGAGCTACAACCACTGTGAACGTTAAATGTTAGGTAGAGAAGCAACGAGTAGAAAATGGCTCAAATCGCAGGAAATACTTTTGAAATGTCATTAGGGCAATAGAATATTTGTGTTTGGACGTACATCTAGGTTGCTTCGGTCTCTACCATTATTTTTTATTAGCTAATACTATTACGTATAGTTGTTGCTGTCTCTACCTCCATTCCTCATACCAAAGGGAAAGGTTTAAGAAATACTAGGAATCTACTCAGAGAAAATACCCCAATAAACATTTATGATAAGTTCTCTTAGGATCTTGCCTCTGTCCCCTGACTAAGGTATAAGGTACACCTTAGTCTCAGGTGGACTCAGAGGTTGGCATATTTAATAAATTCCAAGGAGATTCTGATGAGAGGAGATGAATCAGATCTAGGAACATACATTTAGGAAATAGCCATAAGGGTGTGAAAGTTTAAATTATGAGGGAGAGCAGAAAACATGGAAAAGAGATGAAGGAAAGCTGAGAGCAGACCTTGTATTTGATCTGTTTTACTTAGAAGGGGAAGTGGAAGGGGGGATATGAAATAAAGGCCATATAAGCACTGGGAATTACCAAGTGCCATGAAAATAAGGTGTGGCATTATTGTTAAAGACAAGAGAAGGACTTTGAAAATATTGCACTACAGAAGGATTATTTAATAGATATCTTCTGCTGTTTTTGTTTCTGATGACAAAAATATTACAGAAAAGTACCACAAAGAAAACAAAAATCCCTTGCAGTCCCACCTCCAGTGATCGCCAATGTTCTTCAGTCAGAATCCTTCCTGCCTTTGGGCAAACACTTAAAACCTCTGATGGAAAGAGTAGCCATTTATTTAGGCTGATATTAGTTTCAGACTAAAAAGATATTTTACAAATAAAAGTTCAGAATGGATCGATTGTTTTTGAATACCATGCAGTGAGAGGATTTTGGAGCCTTTCTGGGTGGAGCTATAGCTCTTTTGAAAAGTTTTAGTGGAAACTGTAGACCATGGGTTGGCAAACTAGGGCCACTGGGCTAAATCCAGCCCACTGCTTATTTTGTAAGTAAAGTTGTATTGGAATACATAGCCGCACCCATTTGTTTATGTAATGTCTATGGCTGCTTTCCTGCTACAACTGCAGAGCTGAGTATTTGGGACAGAGGCTACCTGGACCATAAACCTAAAATATTCACGATACTGCCTTTTACATAAACGGTTTGCCAATGCCTGGTATGGAACAGTATTTCCCAAATTAGTTTCCCATGAAATGTTAATAATCATTATTAAAAAGGGGCTCTGTATTCGAATAAGCTTGGAAAATGCTGGATTCAGCAAAGTTAACCAAATTTATTTATAGTTGGACATCTGATAACATTTAGTATGAACACTGATAATCAGCAGGAGCAGAATGTCTTATATATAGCACTCCCCAAAATCATTTGGTCATAGAACCTTCTTTTTTTTCTAGTAACATCTATTAACCTCATATAGTTTGGAAAATCTTATATTTGCCTAGGAGGCTTTGCCAAGATCATAAAACACCATAAATTTGAGGTCCGTGGGTTTAATTCTCAAATGGCTGTATGGAAAGCCCACTTAATTCCAGAGGGAAGAAAACCACCCCCTATTGGTCAATCATCTGAGCTATCTTTGGGGATAAAGCAAAATTTTAGCTGAAGCAAAATGCCTAAGAGTGCTCTTTAGAGGTGGAAGTAAGAGGTAGATACATGAAGCCTCTGAGGTGGTAACGGGGCAAAGGAAGCTCTGAAAATTGCAGACAGAATACCTTCTCTGTCAGCCCATAACTTTCCTGAGGGTGAGACCACATCTTTTGTACTTTGTCTCTTCCTCTGCCTTAGTCACATAGAATCTCTTATGTATAGCACTGGAATAATATCTGGGGAATGGATGAATGGTGACTAATTTCAGGGGTGTCAAATACCTCTTTAAGGGATTAAAGGACTAGCTTCACTAAAAGACATTAAGGATTCTTCCCAAGATCTAACCAGATTAATACAAATTACTAAGCCAAATATCACCATGAGATGAAAGCAACTCTTGAAGTTAAAGTCTCTTGCCACTAAATAGCAGTGTAGCTAGTCGTTTCATAACTTGGACCCTCAATTTCTGAATTAGTGAGAAAAAATATTTATTAAACGAGGGGTCTCTATCCATAGTTCCAATCGGAAGCCAGAACAAATAGCTAAAATTTTCATAATAGTTAGGTCATGAAATACCTAACAGGCTTTAGAAACAGTCCCAGTGGTAAGCTCCCCAGTCCATTTAAAAATCAAACTCTCTCAAAAATGTTAATCACGGAGGATACGGTTGCAGACTACATAATATGCTTTCAAAGGACTGTGGATGCACCCTTTCTAAGAGCAAAACAAATCGGCAAGTTCTTAAAATTCAATAAAAACCCTAATAAGTCACCTAACTCAATTACCTTCCAACATAGGCCTCTCCTTGGAGAGTATTCTTACCTGCTTTTTGCCATACCCTACTTGAAAACCATAATACCCTGACCACAAGGTTTTGCTTTCACCAGAAGTTCTGCCTAATCCAATGTACAATTAGCAGGAAAGAAGTGGTGCTACTAATATATCATATAGTCAGCAACGCCTACACAGACTGGAAGAGTAGAAAGATTTAAAAAAAAGCTTAGTGGATATGCAGACTGCTATCTCTTTCCTATTAAACCAGGGATGAAAGGTACGATTTAATATCTGGTATTTGCTACCGATTGGAAAAAAACCAAACAAAACCAGAAACAAACCATCCCCAGGAAGAAAGGAAGTTGGGCCAGTCACCTCTAAATTACAGAAATTTCTTAGCAGTGCCAGAAGGCTGCTGATGAGAGGAACCTGGAGAGCCGACCCCCACTGAGGCCCTGTGTATCTTCCCAGCACAGGGCCATAAGGAATCAGGCTTAAACAACCCTCCCCACCCCAACATCAGGAGTGTAGCAGGGGAATTGCTGGCCCCAGGAACATGGCCTGCTGCGCTGGGCCGAGGATCCCTGCTCACACTGGCCCAGCGTTCCTGAATACCTGGGCGCAGGCACGGGAGCCAGGGTTGTGAATTGTGCATGCGTGTGGTGCTGATTTGCCATCCAGGCTTCTTGGAATTGGTCCGCCGGTATGGGCCATGTAGGAATATATTGGGCTATAAGCTAGAACTTTTAGGGGACACCCTGGGCTGCCAGCATTCATCTTGTTCCGAACAGAGTTGCTAATTGCCCTGAAGCCAAATCTCATGCCATCTCAGATACTATTCTGCACCTGACCAGGGCTAGAAGCGATGGGAGACATCTGGGAATCATGTTTGCCAGACAAACCCAAGTCCAATAAGGTCAGCAGGACCATATGGGGTATGACGTAAAAGAAACAAACAAACAAACAAACAAACAAACAAACAAAAAAAGGTAGAAGAAGAAGAAGAAATGTTAATCATTTTCTCCTATGGACTAAAACAGAACTCAGGAAAGAAAGGCCAGGCAGCACATTTCTGAAATATAGAAATGGATATATGTACTGTGACTTACATCTAAGGAGTAGGCAGAAGAAATACAAATAACAGAAATTTGTTTAGTTTCTTTCACAAATGCAGTGAACACTCTTCTTAGAAGAAGAGAAGAGCCAGGTAGGCTGGCAAAGGCCTTCCCCAATATCTTCATTCCCCCTCTGCCATTTGCCATTCGTCTTGGATAAAGAAAGAAGAGATTTATCAGTAGGAATTGAATACAGCTATTTATCACCCAATGTCATTTTCACAGAGAGATCCTCCCTTGAGGATGGAGATCGTGTGTTTCAGGTATTCCAGGAAAATACGGAGTGTATACTGTACCACTGTCTGGCATGTGTTCTAGCTCTGGATTAGGGAAAAAAGATCCATTTACCTCGGAAGGTTTCTAAGCACCTAAGGCATCTTCGGGTGCTAACAAGCCTTGGACAGGGAAGGCTTGGAAAGGGAGCAGCATTTTCCAGAGGTCTAAGACATTTTAAGAGGAAATTTTTCACACATATGATTTTAAACTGCATATTCTTGAACAGGTTTACTGTGTCAATTATCATTGGGTTGATTGACTCAGTCCATTTCATGAAGGTTCAAGGTGATATTGTCTGGAAACCCTCAAGGAGAGCTTTAGAGAAACGCATTCTTGATGTCTAAGACAACGCTGAATGAGAGCTGCTGTCCTAAATGGATCCTTGACCCTGTAATCAAGATTATCTGCATTTTTTTCCCCCTCTTCAGGCAATAGCTTGTATTTTGTCATGGAAAAAATGAGAACAATTAGAATGTTTTATAGATTAGATACCAGGTGTCAGAATACAGAAGACGTCTGTTCTGGCAGACTATTTTTCCAATACTAAGTGCAGTACAAAGTTTCTGGTTTATAATCCCTGCCTTCCCAGGTGTCAGGTTGCTATCCTTGAAAACTCCCACCCCTGTAACCTGAGCACGTTTCAGTACAACCAGGGCATGTGGGCAATGCTCCATTTCAAAGGTCAGTCTATAATGTGGCAGGAAGCACCAACTTCCAGGAAGGTATGAAGTCCTTTTAGGGCCATATTGGAATGGTTTTCAAACTGAAACATTCAAACTGAAATATTCTGAAGGGTGACTTTCATTTACTTGTTTCTTCTCCTGATATGGTTAACCAGGAGGTTAGGGGTCCTGACCTCAAATACAAATCCAGCCTGAACTGGCTCTGGAGACTCCAGAAGACAGTCTGGGTTCAGAGGATGTAGCTGGCTGCTGGGGTATCTGGAAGAGGTGTCACAGACGGTGTCTTTACTCTGCGACCCAGTTCTGATGATTTGGTGCATTTTCAGAAGAATTTTGGACACGGGGCTAATCATGGAGATTTTAATTTTTTGGGCACCAGAGGCAATAAAACATTTTTAGAAGCCAATGAAAATATCCAAGATCTGAAAAAAATTATAGACTATAAAATAAGAGAGAGAAACCTCAAAATGAAAGAATTTCAAAAAGAAAATGATAATTTTTAAAATTTTTTGCCATTTAAAGAAAAATGTATTTAGGATAGGATGTGGACTCACATTAATGTTTGATAGAATGTGGAACATGATGTCCAGAATAGAGGGTCTGTGGCCTACAAAGCTCTTACCATGGTCCTAAGCCCAGGGAGTATCAAGGGCAAGCGCTGGAGTCTTCTTGGATTTCAATAAACACTTTCCCCCCCCCGGTTAAAAGCTGATCATTTCTGGTTTTGCCCCTTACCAAGTGATGCTAATAATATTGGATATGATGTAAAAGTTCAATTTCACGTGACAGCAGCTTCCTAATGTCTTGAAATTCCCACCATTGTTAGGCTGGATGTGATGATTCCAGATAAACCTGCCTCTTTTATTAAGAGGATTGGCCTGGGTGACTTCAGAGAGGAATTTTGGCAAGACAAAAGTGCTGATTCTAATCCTGGTAGCAATCTCTGGGTTTTCAACAACTCCTTGTGTGGGTTCTCCCCTTCCCCCTTTTAAAACTTGCAATTAACCCTGGGTAAGGAGACTTTTTATTGAAATTTACTTGAGGGACCCATAATTTAAATGTACATGGGAAACAACAGAGACAGAAACTAGGAGTTTTGCCAGGCACCTGGGAACAGCTCTGTATTATCACAGAATCTTCAAGTTGGAAGAGGCTTTAGAAATCTTCCAGCTCAGCCCCCACACTACAGATGAAGGAAGGAGGGCCCAGATGAGAAATGACTTACTCAAGGTCTTAGTGGTGATTTGTGGTAGAGAAGGGGTTAACAAGCAGGCTCTTGACCTCTTCTCTAACTCCATGCTGACTGAGAGTAGAAGGGAAAATAAAGTCCACTTTGGTGTAGAAATGCTTTCTACTAAGATTAGAGGAGAATGAATCATTGGGATTTTTTTTTTAACAGTGATTCAAAGCAAACTACACAGAGTATGCAAGATACAGGGAAGCAATAGAATTTTTGGGCTGGTGTTTATATCCTAGCTGTTTACCAAGTGTATACAGGCATGGAGACTTCAGATTTTGTCTCTTTAATAATTGTACTTGATCTTAGGATGTCCCCACCCATACTCTGCTAGGTTGTACACCTTATGGTTGGTGAAGTCTCCATTTATTACTGTGGATGGAATTCTCTTGTGTATAGAAGAGAGCTGGTAAACGTTTTGCTAGGGGAATCTCCATGGTAAATATATTGCAGTCATTTATACTCATTGCTAGTAAGAATAGTGATACCTGATGTTATAAGGCCATTCTAGAGATGAAAAGCATTTTGCAGTACGAAATATCATTGACAGATGAATGAAGAAATGTATAACGAAAATGTGGTATATCTATCTTGGAATTATACATTAATATATGTGTACATATTTATATAATGGAATATTACAGAGCTGTAAAAAAGAAGGGCATCCTGCCATTGGCTAGAACATGACTGGATCTAGAGAGCATTATGTTAAGTGAAATAAGCCAGAGGTAGGGAGACAAATATGCTATGATTTCATCTTGTCGTGAGCACGCTATAAAAGCAGAAATGCGAGCTGTGTCTTTCCACAAAGTCAGCTTTATTCAATCATACAGCAAGATTAATATAATTATGAAGCAGGTTCAGGATTCCAAATGCAATGACCTTTCACTACATGTTTACCTTGGCTTCTTATGCACCACACAAGGCAAAGTATAATAAAAAGTCATACAACAAACAAGATACGACCAGGGGTAGGAAGTTCAGGAACCGAACTCAAAGTCAGTCTGTGAGTGCACAGTTGAGATGAGCTCTCAGTCTAGTCCGGGGCATCTTGTGGCACGTGCTGCTTATTATGTTCAAGCCGTGGAGAATCTCTGTTCTGCTCAGAGATCAGTGGGCAGAACCTTCCGTGGCAGTGGCAGTTGCCTTTTTGATGTGGTCAGACATGAAATGATCAGTGTCTAGACACTGATAGTTTGCTGCAGAAATCCTTCCTTTTTAAAGGGATTTAATCAGCCTCTGCTTCTGCTGCCTATCAGTTCTGGGTGTTGTCAAGCTGTGCTGGTTTTGGCAATATCTGGTCTTGCCTGTGATGCCCTTGGCTGCTTATGTCACTGCTTGACACGAGTGACTCCATCTTGATCTCTACACATTTATAGGTGGTATATGTTAAAAAAAACTTTGAATGTACAGTAACAGCAAAGAAAATCGTGGTTCCCCAGGGGTGAGGCATGAGTTAAAAAGAAAAGAAAAAGGAAGATAGAAAGTAGAAAGGTGGTTTCTGGAGGCTGGGGAGAGGTGGGTCTTGGCAAGTTATTATTTAGTGGATACTGAGTTTCAGTTTTGTAAGATGAAAAGAGTTCTGTAGACAGAAGGTGGAGATGACTGCACAACAACGTGAATGTACAAAATGCCACTGAACTGCACACTTAAAATGATAGTAAGTTTTTTGTTATGTGTATTTTAACACAATAAAGAAATATACAGTTTTCCTGTATGTAATGTTAATTTTCTGTTTCAACTTTCCGGTAGCAAAACCCACGCATTGGTAAACCCTTAAAATTCTTCTCTTGAGGATAAAATAGCTGGGAATGGAGTAAACTTTAATTTTAGGAACCTTGGGGAAGGGTTTTAATATGTGCTTTACCGCTCACCTGTCTTGAGGCCATCTCACCATGTGGCAAATTTGTAATCTAGTGTTTATCAGCTGTTTTGTTCCAATGGTTCTGCACTTTTCCCATTAAGTGTTAAATTGATTTGGATCCTGAACTTCTGCCATTTCCTAAAGCATATCTTCGATTTCAGGGATGAAAAGCTCAGAAATTCTCTGCAGGGACATCCTCTTGCCTTCGAGCCCCTCCTGATATTTAAGCAAGGAAAATATAATTCAACAGAAGGAGATGTTACTCAGGGCTAACAGTCTGCCTCTCAGAGATGTTATTTCCAAGGTATTCACAGAATGCCTTCAAACTCTTGAGCAAAGCTTGGGGAGATGGGTTTCATAAGAGGCAGAGTGTTTTCTTAAAACAGCTCTGCAACAAACCCAAATTACCTTTTACAGACTGGAAGATAACAGTTTAACCAAGATAAAAAGCTATAAATGATTATTTATCTACAATGGCTATTACTTTTGCACCAGGACATGATTTTCCACTAAGCCCAAACCTGTTCCAGAGGACTTGCTGATTTCTTTCCATTGAATGAAAGTGCACGGCTGTGTTTGCCAATGTTATAGTGCTTCCTTTTCAACAAACAACAGAGCAAAGCCCGTTTTTTTGTGCTCTTGCCCCTGTGTAACTCTTTTATGGCACAAGGGATGTCACCATTGTCTTCTTTATGGTTTTTTAAAAAATTTTTATTATTTTTTTAAGGGGGGGAGGGGCAGAGGGACAGAGGAGAGACAATTTCAAGCAGGCGCCATGCCCAGCATGGAACCCAACACAGAGTTCAATCTCACGACGCTGAGATCATGACCTGAGCCGAAATCAAGAGTCAGACGCTTAACCGACTGAACCACTCAGGTGCCCCTTCTTTGTGTTTTTAAAAGTTATACTTTTCCTAAGATGCTAGGAACTATCTAAATCTTAATTTGCTTCATATACTCAACTGAAATAATAAAATTACTGTGTTTTTGCTCTTAAAGGATGTAGGATCCTTGTATAAAAGCACCTCTGTCTGTCTCTTTGAACTTAACTTTAATTTCCTTATTCAAAAAATGGGAATAACAATAATATTACTTCAAAGGTCATTGCGAAAGAATATATGCTTGACAAAGTATATGTTAGCTTCCCATCTCTACAAATGAATGAAACAATTTGCTCAATCGAAATCCATGTTGACTTAAGCTCAGCTTAATTGTGTATTTATGAATAACTTTTTTTCTTTCTATAGACTCAACTTGAAAGTCTCAATTGTGTATTTATGAATAACTTTTTTTCTTTCTATAGACTCAACTTGAAAGTCTAATGGATACAGATGTTCAATATCTTTCTCCCTCTCTATGCCCCTTATCAAGCAAGTCTATGTTTTTAGTCTTTTTCTATATGTAATTTATAATTTCATCATCAAACACAATTTTATAATTCCTCTTCACTCCCCATGCAATAGGAACTAAAGCTAAAAATTCTGTTAAGTTTAGTTATGAAGCAATAAAAGAAAGTTATTCATTCATCAAATAAAATACAGTGGTAAAATCAAGAGACTTGCTTATTTAATCTGTTATAGCCATGTAAATAGAGATAAAAATGGTTTGATAGAACACCTGTATTTAAGCAATAAAAGCTTTAAGCTGCCATTTGTACCCCAGATTAGACCCCACCTAGAAGTAATGTGGAATAAAGTGAATCAAATTTACCTGTTGACTCACAATCTGGGCAAGAGTGTTTCACTCTTTCCTTTCCTGTAGTTTGCTGATTTCCCTAGAACACTTACTACCCTTCAGAGCAAGCAGGCTTCTATGGTAACCAGTCAACTAAATGGACCCCGTTGCCAGGAAAGGTACATGAAACAAAACCAAAACAAGGCAGACAGGAAGACAGGGGCTTCCCCAGTGGTTGAACTGAGAGATGTCAGGGGAAACATAAAAACACAATTATGAAATGGCTCAGTGCAATGTTTTAATATTGATAGTGACAACGATAGTAGTAAAGTATATATTAATATGTGGTTAAAAACTGCATCCTTTATTCCCCTTTTAGTATTTTGCTTTTGATCACGTACACACAGGTTTTTAAGACACTGTTCAATGACTAACATCTACTAAGAACCAACTATTTTCAGGAATTTTATATTTAATTTTTTTAAATCCTTACAGCCACCTTCAAGGTAAATATTGTTATGCTGGTTTTAGAGATCCTTCCAGACTCAGTTTAATCATCGGCAATCCCTGATGACTCTCTTTCCTCAACCATATGGTGCATAAAATCCCCTTACATCTCTTAATACATTTGTAATTATGCAATTAATTATCATAATACTTAAAGTTTAAAGTTCATATTCTCCACTGGTTTGTAGAGTGGGAAGACCATGCCTGCTCACTGGCCTATCCCTGGAGCATAGCATGGTAGCTGGTGCACACTGAATGCTCACTGGACACCTGTGGAATGACTCACATGAAAAGATCAAGGCTCAGGGAAGTGGCTCAATTGTACACAGCTACCAACAGCACAGCCAGGATCTTTCCACTAAACACTCTGCCTGGGACGTTCTTTTTGCCCTAGAACTTAAAGTACATAGACAACTGGGTATTAATTACTTTCATTAATCTAAAAGGGAGGAATAATATCCTTCCTCTATTTCAAAGGTGCAAACAAAAGTTCAGTATCTTGCCTAAAGTCACACATATTATTTAATAATAAATAGGCTGATGATGATAATAATACTTATAATAGTAGCAATGACTTGCACAAACATGGCGGGACTGAGCTCCTAACTTTTAGTTGCATACCCGTTAGACAAAAATTCCTTCAAACTTTTCCTTAGTGTATTCAGTTAATTAGAAAACAAAAAAGATTTTCTAATTCCTATCATAATTGTTTGTATATTTGTCAGGGTTTTTTTGTTTGTTTGTTTGTTTTTTTACTTGACAACAAGCATTTGTAGGGCAGTGACTATTGCCTTCACTCTATATTCCTGGTACTTATTCAGCAGCAACTAAAAAACAATACTTGTTACATAAATGCATTCTGTTGCTAACACCCTATGGACCGTATGTACTAGTCAGTCTCTTTCCTCTTCTATCTGTATCTGTCAGAATAGTCCAAGTTACGCTGTGGTAACAACCTCAAAATTTCAGGTTATTTCCCATACACAATGTCAGAAAAAACTTGACCTATTACTGTCATATAGGGACTAGAGCTGAAGAAGACTCCACCATCTTATGACACTGCCATCTAATCACCAAGCTATCCCACAACAGGAGATGGGAAAGAGCTGGGGCGTCAAACGTAAGCCATGAAATGCCTGATCCAGAGTGTCATTCACATTCCTTTGTCCAGACTGTCATGTGGCTACACCTAACTTCAAGGGGGCATGGAAATATCTAACCAACAAGAGAAGAGGATTAGATATTGGTATACATCAATAACTTGTTACAGAACCATAATCTATGACCTCAGGCTTTGTGAAAGTGGGGGTAAGATGGCAGACAAGAGGTCGAAGGGAAGAAAAGAGAATGTCTAGATTAGCCCCAACCCCCAGCTGAAGAAAAAAAAGAAAAGAAAAGAAAAAAAGAAGAGAAAAGGATAAGGAAGAGGAAAGAGAAAAATCTCAGCTGTAGGGTTGTTCTGATTGGGTTAGCTTCTAAGGTAGAATTAAGTCCTCAAAGAAACCAGTCTTAACTTCTCAATGCCTCTCTATTGCTCATTCACATGACTTGTTAGTAAAGTTGCTTGTTCTTATACCATGTGAATCATGTTTCCTTGGGAAAGATAATCACTAAGAGTTCCTGGATCATCTTTCACATACGAGGTATAGAAGAATAAAGATTCCTGCCTTCAACTTGAGGTAGGTATGACAAATAGAAAAGAAGGAACTGAGGTGTCTCTGACACAGGAATACATTATTACTCTTTTCCTCATCTTTCTGTGTCACTACTTAAAGTCTCTTACTATTTCCTTCCTTGCTAGGGTAAACAGCACAAAGGAGAGAATTACGGGCATCTTATTTATGGTTGTCTCCCAGAGTCTACAAGCACAAGGCACATAGTTGGTGTTTAATAAATATTTGTTCATTGAGGGCTTGAAAGGACAGCTTTGGGTGATGAGCTTCAACATTTGCAACTAAATGTTCTTATCCTGAGGTGGGCCTTTTGGAGAATTACAGAAATACTGAAATATTTGTCATTCATTTGTTAAGCTATGTTGTAGGCAAGTAGGGAAGTTGTTTTTAATCTTTGGGCTCATCCTTGGCAAGATCTGCTCAGTCATTTTCTTTCCAGCTGATGGTTTAGTATCCCAGCAGTATAGCTTATGGTTGGTAGTCAATTAGTTGTGAATTTATTTTTAATCTTTAGCAAATGTCCCTTGTGAACAGGCACAGGATGCATCATAATTACCATCAACTACTATCTCTTCAACTCCCCTGTGTGCCTGGCAAAGTACTGTGCAAAATAGAGACAAAATATAGTTCTAGTACAAAGAAACTGACAGACAAATAAAGATCATTAAGTTTTTGTTGTATTAAAAAATAACTGTAATTATATTGTGCAGAAGAATGATTTTCTTATTTTCTGATAAAATGCTTCATGGAGGGCTAGAGTTTTAAAGAAGGCTATGAAAGAAAGAGAAACAATGATAGAGCATTAGAACACCAAAAGGGTCCTTTGATAACTGTACAAGTTTAATAATTGGTAAATAATGTAATTATCAGGTGATGCTAATTTGTTGAGAAGATAAGAGGGACATTTTTGGTAACATATTAGCACTTTTGTCTTATTTAACTGTGCAATTCCTTTAAAATAGATCTCAAGAGGTATTTGATAGCTAATGTAAGATTATGAGATTGATTCATTAAGATATGAAGAAAAGGAATAATTCATTTGTTTGTTATGTATGGAAACCATTTCCTCATCCTCAATCAGGAACAAACATCCATCTGATTCTAAAAAAAACCTTTGAAAATATACCTCACCATGATTGAAAATAGCATTTTTGTGGTATTGATTTTAATCTGTGAATAGACATTTTCCAATCTGAACTTTTAATGAAACTTATGCACTTGAGAACAAATGGGTATTTGGTTTTTAATTAATTTTTAATTTTTGAATAGAGGATTATTTTTGAGTCCTTCAGGGCACATGTTTAGTTATTTTGTATGTAGATACCAACTAATTTACTGGTTGATGAGTATGATAAATTCAGTATTATTATGACATCATATTTGCCTTCACAGTCCAAAGGATCTTTCTTAAGCAAAAACATCTGGGAAACATTAATAATTAGTAAAAGAAAAACAAAAACAAGTGGCTTAACAAAAGCAGCACCTCACTAATAAAGGGCCGGACCATAATTCCTTTCCTTTTCTTTACCCCCATGGGTGCTGAATGCATGAAAAAACCTATTCTTTCATTTTATGTCCCAGAAAAAGAACAGAACTTAACCTAACTGTGTGTATTGTATTGTATGCCTGTATGACAGGCAATCCTGAGGTTGGCTCCATGGACAATTTGAAACTCCAAAAAAGCTACGAATGTAAGAAGGGACAGAGTTACCATGTTTAACAGCCCCAGGAAAAGAAAAAAAAAGATGAACAAACTGTTTCTTTCAACCTGAAAACGTAACAGAGAAATATGTAGACTCACTAGAATCTTGCATTTCCATATCTTTTAAACTAGGAGACTCTGAGGTATACTCTTTTATGTGCAGCTGTGAGATCTGATACAGAACACAACGTTCTGTTATTTCAGAAATATGACTAAAAAGAGAAAAAAACGTATGTGTTTAAAACAAAACAAAGAACACAGCCAAAAGCCATACAAAGGCAAATGTGTGTGAATGTGAGCATATTTTAACTTTTCCCTGTATTAGACTAGAAATGGCTGAGAGTCAGTTGCTCTGCTTGAGTAGGGCAGTGCCCTTACTCTTGTATGTGACTCTGAGGTCACCTTTCCCTAATTGTAAAGTCAGGATCTTTCCACCAGCTTCTTTTTTCCTCCCCATTAGGAGACTGTATAACACTCAGAAGGAGGAGGCTGGGGAATCAGAAAGACCAAGAGTTCCAGAATCCATCGGGCCTAGATTGGACTCCTAACTCTACCACCATTTCCTCACCATGTGAGATTGAGTCAGTCCCTTGAGCCCCAATTTCCTTATATATCAAATGGGAATAGTGTCTTTTCTGCAGGGATTTTGTGAGGATTAAATGAGACAATGTATGAATTATTTCTGGTAGAATGACTTGATATCATATCTTGGCACCATGTGATCAGTGTGAATTACATTTGCTCATTGATTCATTCATTTATTTACTCATTCATTTGACAAACATGATTTGAGCCCCTGCTATGTGCTAGGTGCCGAGTCTACAAAGGTGGGTTGGACAGACCTGGTCCCTGTCCCTACTGAGTTATAGAATTATGGAAATAAGCGACAAACAGGTAAACAGTAATCACAAGACAGTGAGATGTACTAGTTTCTAAATAATTTGTTAGTAGTATGGTACTGGAGCTTGAGAACAATTTACTTTTATACTTACTTTGGGAAGATTGAAGGTAATACTTATAATTTTATTCTCATTTATTTATAGTCCATTGTGCTTTTTTTTTTCTCCTCAAAGAAAGTGGAGGTGGAAATACTATGCAAGAATTTATTTCCCCAGGAATACCATATGCTGACCTAGCATATAATTGGTGCTAAGTGAACAGTAATTATGATGATGAAGAAGAAGAAAAAGAGAAAGAAAGAAAAAGAAAGAAAAGAAAAAGAAAGAAAGAACGAAAGAAAGAAAGGTCTTGAAACAATGCTACTAACAATGGAATCCTGGCAGTGTTTTATTGGGACTGTATGTTATAAAAGTCAATTATCAGACATTCCAAATGTTCTATGTTCTGGTCCGTAAACTCTAATTACAGAAAACAGGCTTTTATGCTTCCACAAAAGTATCATTGTTTGCATTATAAATGAAGCTTTGGAAATATAATCCAATATTAAGAAAATGTATTGTTCTCATATAAATACTTTATAAAGATGAACACATGTGTTTTGGGACCTTAGGAAAGGACTTCTGGGCTCTCAGCATACTTTCCTGATAGGGGCAGGCTAGGTGACACTGCTGGACTTCCTGCCTGTGGCTCTATCTTGGGGCATTTTATGCATCACTGTCCACCAGTTTGTGGCAAACTGGCAGCAGAGATAAAGGCTTACTGAGAGTACCCATCTGGCCTGGCATGAATACCACCCACTGCCCTTAAGTTCCCTTTATTCATATGGCATGTAAAACATGTTGATGCCAGCTCCTTACTGAAGGAGCCCTCCATGGCCATGAAAGGCTAAATTGCTAGAGTTTTCTCAAGAAAATTTAAGGTCCTGGAAGTTCCAGGCTAAAGGAGACAGGAACATAATCTACATCCTCTAAGAAGATACAAGTAGGAAGGACCCATCATGTGAATTGAGTTCTTTACTAAACTGTCTTTCCACTATCATATTGCTCCCAACAAGATAAGATGGGCTCCTTTGGCACAGATAATAGTGTATACAATACTAACTATGAAAACATTCTTTTCTATTGCCCTTTCTTTTGTGGACTAATAATATCTCACCATTTGGCAGAGATCACTGCAAATATCTGTGTTTTTAGGAAGACTGGATAATGTTCTAGATATAATTTTATGCTAGGTCATATTTTCAGGCTTTTTTTACCATCAAGACATGAGAAGTTGAGATATGTGCCTTGGTTATATATGTGTGTGTGTGTGTGTGTGTGTGTGTGTGTGTGTGTGTGTACTGTCATTTAAAAGAACTTTTTATTGTGGAAAATTTCAAACTTCTATAAAAGTTGGGAGAATTGTATAATAAACTCCCATGTTTATCTAGCGTCAATAATGAAATACTCATGAACAACAAATTTTTATCTGTACTCCTATTTCCCATTTCCATATTATTTTGAAGCAAGTCCTGAATTATTAAGCATGTATTTCTAAAAGATAAGGAATCTTTTTGTTTTTATTATAGCCACAATACCACTGTTAAAGTGAAAGAATTAGCAGTAATTCTTTAATATAAAATATCCATATGCAATAAGTATTCAAATTTCCATTGGCTTATCTGCCATAATTTTTTGATTGTTCATTTTTTTTTTTTAAGTCAGGATCCAAGTTAGGTCTATACAATGTAATTGGTTGATATGTCTTTCCGTTTTTTTTTTTCCCCTTTCCAGTTTATTTGTAGAAGAAACTGGGCTTTTTGTCTTGTAAGGTTTCTCACACTCTGGGTTGTGCTGATTGCATCCTGGCAGTGTCAATTAATGGATTTCTCCACCTTTTGTAGTTTTGCAAGCTGATAGTGGCATATACAGGCTTGATCCAATTCAGGTTAGATCTTACTTTTTTGACATGACTACTTCGTAAGCAATGTGCTTTTTCATCAGGAGGCACAAAATGTTCAGTTGACTCTCTTTTTGTGATGTCAGGAGCCACTGATGCTCAGTTAATGAACCATTAATTCATTACAACTTGCAAAATTGTGGTATTCTAATTTTATGATTTTTTTCTTCACATATTCGCTGAAGTATTTTCATAAAGCAAAGCTTCCTTTTATTAACCATACTGATACTTCAGTTCACATAGGAAAAGCTTGAATTTTTGCCTTTATTAACCAATGGTGACTGAGTTAAAATGTTTTTGTTAGAATTATTAAATCCTCATGGATTAAAAATATTTGTTATTAAATTTCTTGGACTTTGTATAATTATTAATGCTCAAATTATCCCTTTTATTTGTAAGAGAAGCAGAAGCCACTTCATGTTGGCTCTTGAGGCCTGCTAATATGACCCTTGTCGTTGTGACAGTTTCCTTGTTATTTAGTATATAGCAAGGACACTTGTTTCCTGCTCCAGTCCTTTGACTCCTTTGAGAATGGTATGTAGAGACCATAATCTGGATCTAGGAATACTAATGTGTGTGTGTGTACGTGTGCATACACATATTATATATAATTATGAAATAAATATTTTCAAAAAAAGGTAAAATATTTTGTGAGTTCACACTGATTCTCCCAGTTCAAATTTAGGAACACTTTTTTTTTTTAATTGAATTCATTCTATCTTATATCTATACTTCCTTTCTTCTATGCTGAGAATCTAGTACTCAAGGTCATCAGGAATGATTGAATATGAAATACTACATATTTTTTCATTTATTTTGTTCCACAATATTGATATAACAGTCTTAGATTAGCGATACCAATACTACCAACATAATATGATCACCTGAAACTATTAAACATTTTGTTTGGCAATTTTTTTTTTTTTGTCCTAAGGTACATCCTACTAGGGATACCAGCCAAATGATTGTGTTTTGGTCACTTAAACAGTATTCTCTGTGTGGTTCTGCCAATAACTGGATAAATAATTATATTTATTTTATGTTTCATTTTTGAAATGGCTTAAAAATTGTTTTGTAATTAATAAAAACTATTCACATGGTTCCAAGTCAAATATCCTAAACAAAAAGGATTTAAAGAAGTGGTTTATGTTCCTGAACCTTCCCCATTTAGATAATTATTTTTAATTTTATGTTTAATACTCCTGTTGCTTTTTTCATATAAGCTAATATGTATATATTCACAATCCTTCCTTTTGTATTTTCCTTTTTTAAAATAAATAGTTGCATGCACTACACAATTTTTCCCACCTTGCCTTTTTCATATAAGAACATGTTTTTCCCTATGTGGGCTACTTTATTTACTTCTTCTATTTTTAAGTGTATTTTTTGGTATTTAGGAATATTTATCTTTTTATTTTAATGCTTGCTTTATATGAATGGTTAGAAAAATGCCAATAGTCAACCAAGAGGCAATATACAAAGCTCTTGAATCTTCCTCCTCCATCAACACACTGAATGTACAGCTACAGATGGAAAAATTACCTGTGAAAGAAATCCAAAAACTAGCTGAATGTCTACGGTAAATGAGAATAAGGTAAATTAGGTAAATGAGAATACACCCACATTGAAATGGGTAGGAAAGGCTGAGACACACTCTTACCATAATAATAAAAAAAAAACCCACTGAGCTTAAACTATGTATTAGACCAGATGAACCTAACTGACACATACAGAACATTCTACCCAATAGCATTTGAATAAGCATTCTTCTCCAGTGTTCATGAAACATTTTCCAATGTAGATCATATGTTAGACCACAAAATAAGTCTTCATAAATTTAAGAAAATTGAAATCATATCAAGCATCTTTTCTGACCACAGTGGCATGAAACTGGAAATCAATTACAAAAAGAAAACTGGAAAATTCACAAATATGTGGAAATTAAACAACATGTTCCTGAATAACCAATGGGTCAAAGAAGAAACCAAAAGAGAAATACAAAAAATCTTGACATGAACAAAAATGAAAGCACAACATACCAAAATTTATGGGATAGAGCAAAAGCAGTTCTAAGAGGGAAGTTTGTAGCATTAACCTCATACATTATGAAACAAAAAAGGTCACAAATAAATTACCCAATTTTGCACCTCGTGGAACTCTCAGAACAAGAACAAACTAAGTCCAAAGTTAATAGAAGAAAAGACATAAAGATCAGAGTGGAAAGAAATGAAGTGGAAACTCAAAAGACAATGAAAAACCAATGAAACTAAGAGCTGTATTTTTTTGAAAAGATAAACAAAATCAACAAATCTTCAGCTAGACTTACCAAGGGAAAAAAAAAGAATACTCAAATAAATGAAATTATAAATGAAAGAGGAGACATTACAACTGATAGCACATAAACACAAAGGATCATATGATACTACTATGAGCAATTATATGCCAACAAATTGGACAACCTAGAAGAAATGAGTAAACTCCTGGAAACATACAACCTACCAAGACTGACTCATGAAGAAACAGAAAAATCTGAACAGATCCATCACTAGTAAGGGGAGCAAATCAGTAAGCAAAAACCTCTCAACAAAAAAAGTCCAGGGCCAGATGGTTTTACTGATGAATTCTACCAAACAGCTATTTATTTATTTATTTATTTATTTATTTATTTATTTATGGATTTTATTTATTTATTTGTCAGAGAGAGAGTGCACAAGCAGTGGGGATGGCAGGCAGAGGGAGAGGGAGAAGCAGGCTCCCCTCTGAGCAAGAAGCACAATGTGGAACTTGATCCCAGGACCCTGGGATCATGACCTGAGCCTAAGGCAGACGCTTAACCGACTGAGTCACCCAGATGTCCCATCAACCAAACATTTAAAGAAGAATTAATTCCAATCCTTTTTTAATTCTTCCAGAAAATATAGAAGAGAAGGGAACCCTTCTCCTTCAAACTCATTTTACAAGGCTAGCATTACTCTGATATCAAAGTCAGAAAAAGGACACTACAAAAAAGAAAATTATAGGTCAACATCCCTGATGAACATAGATGCAAAAATCCTCAAGAAAATATTAGCAAAGCAAATTCAACAGTTTATTAAAAGGGTCATCCACCACAGTGAAGTGGGATTTATTCCAGGGATGTAATGACGATTCAACATCTGCAATTCAATAACTATAATATACCATATTAACAAAATGAAGGATAAAAAAATCATACAATCTCAATAAATGCAAATTTTTTGACAAAATTCAATATCTTTTATGACAAACACACTCGTCAAACTGTGTATAGAAGGAATGCACTTCAATATAATAAAGGTTATACATACAAACTCACAGCTAACATCATCCTCTAAGATCAGTTATAAGACAAAAATGGTCACTCATCACTTTTATTCAACATAATACTGGGAGTCCTAGTCAGGGCAATTGGGCAAGAAAAAGCAATAAAAGCATGTAAATCAGAAAAGAAGAAATAAAGTTGTCTCTTTGCAGATGACATGATATTATATATAGAAAGCCTCAAAGACCCCATCAAAAACTATTAGAACTAAATCGGTTCAGTAAATTTGCAGAACCCAAAACCAATATACAAAAAATTAGTTGCCTTTCAATATACCAATAGTGAATATCAGAAAGAGAAATTAAGGAAAAAATCCGATTTACAATAGCATCAAAAAGAATAAAATATTTATAAATGAATTTATCCAAGGAGGTGATAGATCTGTACACTGAAAACAGTAGACTTTGATGAAAGAAACTGAGAGACAAATAAATGGAAAGATAGTCTGTGTTCATGGATTAAAGGAATCCGTGCTGTTAAAATGTGCATACTACCCAAAACAATCTACAGATTCAATGAAATCCCAATAAAAATTCCAGCGGCATTTTCCACAGAACTAGAAAAAAACAATCCTAAAATTTGCATGGAACAACAAAAGACCCCAACGAGCCAAAGCAATCTTGAAAAGAAGAAAGCTAGAGGCATCACATTTCCTGATTTTAAACTATATTATGAAACTGTATTACTATATTATAAAGCTGTAGTAATCAAGACAGTATGGTCTGGAATAAAAGCAGTCATATAAATCAGTGGGACAGAATAGAGAACACAGAAATAAACACATAATATATGATCAACTAATTTTCGACAAGGGGTCAAAAATATACAATAGGGAAAGAATAGTTTCTTCCACAAATGGTGTTGGGAAAACTGAACAACCATATTCAAAAGAATAAAACTGGACCCCTTACACCATCACAAAAATCAACTCAAAATGAATTAAAGACTTAAATGTATACCTGAAACCATAAGACTTCTACATGAAATTATAGGAGATAAGCTCCGGATAAGCTCCTTGACATTGGTCTTGGAAATGATTGTTTTGGATTTGACACCAAAACAAAAGGCAACAAAAGCAAAAACAAACAAAAAAGACTACATCAAACTAAAAATATCTGCACAGCAAAGAAAATTAACAAAATGAAAAGGCAACCTATGGAATGAGAGAAATTATTTGCAAACCTCATTTCTAATAAGGGGCTAATACCCAACATATACAAGAAATATAACACAATAAAAAAATTAAAAATGGTCAAAAGACCTGAATAAACATGTTTCAAAACAAAAACCAAAAACCAAAAGAACCCCACATGGCCAGCACTAATATTATTAGTGATATTAATATCACTAATAATAAGGGAAATGCAAATAAAACTATAGTAAGATATTACTTCACACCTGTTAGGATGGCTATTGTAAAACAGACAGAGATAATAAATGCTAGTAAGGATGTGCAGAATAAGGAATGATTGTACACTTTTAGTGGGAATGTAATCTGGTATAGCCACTATTGAAAATAGTATGCAGGTTCCTCAAGAAATTAAAAATGTAACTACCATATAATCTAGTAATCTGACTTTTGGGTATATATCCAAAGGAAATGAAACTATTATCTCAAAAAGATATCTGTCCTCCCATGTTTATTGCAGCATTGTTTACAACAGCAAAATTATGGAAAGAACCCAGATTTTTGTTGACTGATGAATACAGAAAATTTGATATATATTCTCTCTTACAAGCCTTCATTTTGTGTGCGTGTGTATGTGTGTGTGTATGCAATGGAATATTTTTCAGCCTTAAAAAGAAGGAAATCCTGCCATTTGGGACAACATGGATAAACCTGGAGGACATTATGGTAAGTGAAATAACCATACAGCAAAATACAAATGCTGCATAATATCATTTATATGTATAATCTAAAAACCTAAAAATAAAAAAGTTGAATTTATAGAAACAGAGTAGAAAAGTGGTTGCCAAGGGCTGGGCAGTGGTGGAAACAGGCAAAAGTGTATAAATTTTCAGTAATAAGTTGAATAAAGTCTCAGGATCTAATGTACAATGTATAACATGGTAATTATAGTTGCTAACACTATATTGTATAATTGAAAGTTACTAAAAGAATAGAGATTCAATGTTCTACCCCTCTCCCAAGAAGGGAAAATATGTGAGGTGATTAATTTGTTACTCAACTCAATGGGGGGGAATCCTTTCAAAATGTATATATATCAAACCATTTTAAAAACCTTACAGTTATATGTATCAACTATACCTCAATAAAGCTAAAAAAAAACCTCATTCATTTCCTCCCCTTCAATGTCTATTGTGTCCCTACATAAGATACATTCATATCAGGTACTGTTCTACATCTTTCAATAGCATTTGATTTGATTCAATATCTTTTGCTCCCAATTATTAATAAGATAGTCAGCAAGCTTATTCTACTTTTCATATGGTCTCCCCATTTTCCTCCCATTTTTGATAGTTGTACTGTATCTATATTGTCAGGGCATGTATCAATTACATACTATATTTTTTCTTTTATAGCCTTCATTTTAACATATCACTACGAATAATATAGGGTGGTTTGTACTCTTCTGCTTGGATTTTAGTTTTCAGGGGATAGCTTGTTACTTAGTTTTCTTGTAGGTGCTTTGGTATCCTTTTATTGCTATATTTATTTTTTAAGGGAGATTTTGGAGGATTAAAAAACTATGCCACTACCACCATCCTCCCAGAATTCTCAATGTCACTTGAGTATTTAGTAGTTTTTCCCTGCTTTACATGTGCTCTATCATTTTTAGTGCATGCTTCTGCAGCATGTGTTGTTTTGTAGGAATGCATATATGACATTACATCAGAAATGCCTATAGTGGCAGCATTTTATACTCACATTTGAACAGAGAATTTTGGAAAACGTAACAATGTTACAATGTACCTTAAGCATTTATTCCTACATAAAGCATTATTTCTGTGTTGTTTCCAATTTGCCCTCCCTAAAGAGGATACATTCTTTGGGTATGTAAACATTAAATATGTAATTAGACAGAAGAAGAAAGAGGAAGAAAAGGAGGAGAAAAGGTGATATACCAATAACCTGTGCTTTACTGATGACTTTAAACTTTGTCCAGATAAATTTATCAGTTCTTAGAAGAGTAATAAAGCAATGGATTTAGGATCATTAATACTTATAATGAGATTTCTTCCTTTAAGCAAATCCCTTATTTTAGAAGAAAAGTAAAACGTTAACTCTTAGGAATCATTATGCAATAACTCAGAGAGCAGTAAAATTTTACAGGAGTTGGTCCAAGTCCAGTGACTTTCTGATTTGTGAAAAGTTCAGCGAAAATTGAGTAAATGGCTCACGCAATAGGAAGTTTAAGTAATAAAAATGGAGAGATGGAGAGACGAAGATATTCTCCCACCATGGACATAGTACAGTTTTTGGTGATTGTTGCCTTAGATTATGTTATGCTCACTATAGGCACTGGCAGAATATCATAATTATAAGGATGCAGTTTTGGTATAAAAAAATAAAAAATCCATGATGGTAGGGCTTTGGGGCTTAAAAAGAGCATCTTTGCTCTCTTGGTGCTTATGAAGAAAATCCCAAGTAGAGTAATGCAAACTACCATGTGTTAGGTTCTTACCAGACAGCGAAGAGCTATGCCTGCCACATCTTATTTAGTCTTCCCACTTAAGAGAGAGATAGGTGAGGAAAGTGAAGCATAAAGAAGTTAGTTAACTTGTTTACGGCTCCAGAGCTAGTAAATTGTAGAGCCTGGGCTTGGAACTCAAACCCGTCTGACTCTTGACCTGTGCCCTTAGCCACTGTGAATACGTTCAGAAAACCACACAGTTTCAGTAGGAGGTAAAGCTTTTAAAAGGCTTCTATTCCTGTTCAAGTTAAGTTCCACTTAGGTAGCCAGGCGGTGCATACCCAATGCAGAAAATACAGTTCTTTCTTGAGGATAGAACAGTCCCTATGGGGTTGATATTCAGCAGAGAATCAACTCTATTGCTCAGATGGCTCAGTTCAGCAAAGTCTTCTAAGTGCCATACAATGTAGCGTGCTTCAGGGACATAAAAAAAAACAAAAAAAACAAATGAGACACAGTTTCAGTTCATGGACTCAGTGGAGGGACAGGTTACATAAATAGATGTATATAAAACAAAGTAGAAGCTCAATTCTAGAGAATTGCCAAGGAGATCTTCAGGCTGAGTCTGAGGAAGGCGAATAGGGTGATGATGAGTGGTGGGAGGTCTTTAAGAGTTAACCACTTCTCTTCATTTGCCTAACACCTTCCCTCTTTTAGTCCTGAAGGTCCCATATTCCAGGAAATGTCTCAGTCCTGGGCAAACTGAAATGGCTGGCCACATAGGTTTCTGCTGGTTTGGAGCATTCATGATTTCCCATTAGGGAACCAGTAAGTCACTGGTTAATCCTACTAGGAAAATCAACATTTATGATCATCACCCTAAAAATGATGGTTTATTTTCCTGTGGGCAAGATTTCAGTTAAGTGAGCTTGATTTGCTGCCTTATTCAAACTCTAAGTTCAGTGAGTCCATTTTGCTTTCTTATCTGGTAGGAACATATGCGGTCATCCAAGACTTTGATAAAACCCAAGAGGCAAAGGCAATGTCATGTGGGCCAGTCAAGGTACCAGCTACACACAGACTACTTGCAAGAGGGCAGACTATTTAATGAATAAGGAAGAGAGGTTCTGAGTTCAAAAGTCACATGGCAGGGTTTCAACAAAGCATCACCACTAGAACAGTCTTGGGTGTGCAATCACGTACTACATCAGCAGGGTCACCAAGTTTAATGTACCCATTTACAGCTCATAGTGCATGGGGCTTGTCATATGCTTCACCAAGGGCACTCTTTTATTATTTTGAACGTATGGTGTTATTTTACTGTTTTATGACAAGGCTCGTCGATCATATCACCACTGCAAAGATGTCTAGAAACTTGAAGCATTGCCTTCTAAGGTATTCTATCCCATGATTTAAATTTTATTTTTCTTACTCCCTTTCTCTTTTCTTCTCTCCCTTGAGAGTCCTTCTCATTCCATATTTTCCTCTTTTCCCTTCTCTTTTTCTTTCCTCGCATCTTATTTTCTACCCCCCTCTCTTCTTCTCTTTTTTGCCCTCCTTTTCTTCCTTTCTCCACTCTTTCTATTCTCTTTTTATTTTTTCTCCAGCCTCATTGATAGAACAGGGGATTTTTATTCTTTTCAGATGCAGGACTCATCCACTCTCATGTGCTTCTTTCCAACGACTTAACTTGAAGAATGAACTGCTGAGAACATAACTAGACTTTGTTTTTATTGATGTAGCAAGAAGTCTTCCTGAATATCTGGCAGCAAGGGGGGAGATGAAAAGGGAGTTATTGGCCAGGAAGGAATGGCAGATATGCCTCCTTGCTTTTCTAAGGAACGTATGGGTCTGATCTTCTCATGCCTGGGTGCATCCTGGAGGAACTTTAAGTTATAATATTGGGGTAAATAAATAACATGACGTCTTTTGTATTAGAGTGGAAAAAAAAAAGAAAAAGAAAGAAAGAGCCAGATGCTGGGGGAAATGAAAGTGGGTTTTTGTTTGTTTGTTTGTTTTGAGGGGTTGGGGAGAGTTGGGGAGAGAAAGGAATACCAATGAGCAAAGCTCAGGAACTGGTGCAATTCTTTTGCTTCAGACCCATCCCTACATTAATTCGGAAATTGGTGGTGGTTCTAGAAGTGTTAGGGCCATGGCCTAGGAACGGGGCTGCATTGAGGATTCTTTCATGAATGCCCTAGAACATTATCAGATTAAAAAAAAAATCCCAGTACCCTATCTTGGAGACCTACTAGAGGGTCTGGTTGCACAAACGTACCAGCAGACACCTTGGCTGATCTGTTTCTAGATGATCCCTATGAATCATTTTGCTACTTCATGAAGACGAACTCCAGCAACACCCCAGACAGAGCACTTCGTGACAACTAGACACCCAAAGAGCTGTAGAAGGTGCTTGTTTACCTGTAAACTGGGGACACAAAAGGAGCACTCTCATGTATCTTGAGAGAGTCATGGAGGACGGGGCATGGCTACCTCTGTTATAGATGTAAACCCCACAAGAATGAGACCGATGAGCCTTTGCACAGATCGGCTATGTTAGTAGTATATGGGAGACTGGAACCTAGCCATGAAAAGGAAGAGTTGAAATTTCAGCTCTCTTGTCTTCCAGAAGCCACATACTTGGTCTGTAAAGTTTGTAATTAACTGAAACTCTCTAGTTTTCGATTGTTTTTCATGTGTGGCATGATCTTTTTGAATCTCTTATAGTAATCCTTTCATTGGATTATTTAGGAGGTTGATATATTTCTAGGAAGAAGAAAGAGTCTTTAAAACAAGAACTATGTTGAATTTTAACCTGTTTGACTTTTTAAACAAATCTCATTTAAACCTCTTGCCTCATATATGGCTCTCACCAACCCTTAGGATCTGAACTGGTTGAGCTGGGATGACTGTGTCCTGCAGATAACCCATAAAGCTTGGGGGAGGAAGTCTGAGCAAGAAGAGCTTTCCTCTGTTCACCATGTCATGTGAGCCATGATTCTTCATTACCTTCACACTCTGGTTAACCTTGGAAAAAGATACTGCTTAACCTGTTTAACCAGGCAGGCCTCCAGGAAGTGACTTTCTTCCTCTTCTCCTTCTTCTCCTCCTCCTCCTGCTCCTCCTCCTCCTCCTTCTTCTTCTTCCTTCTTCTTCTTCCTTCTTCTTTCTTCTTTCTTCTTTCTTCTTCTTCTCCTCCTCCCCCCTCCTTCTTCCTCTTCCTCTCCTCCTTCTTCTTCCCCCTCTCCTTCTCCTTCTTTCTCTTCCTCTCCTTCCTCTTCCTCTCCTTCTCCTCCTCCCCCCTCCTTCTTCCTCTCCCTCTCCTCCTTCTTCCTCTCCCTCTCCCTCTTCTTCCTCTCCCTCTCCTTCTCCTTCTCCTCCTTTTTCTTCTTCTTCTTCCTCTTTTTCCTTTAAATCATAGATTCTTGACTAAATTAAAAAAAAAAAAGAAAATCAGTTCCTTGCCAAGAGACTTTATGACTGTGTTACCAGCCAATAAACCAAGTAACTATGAAAAAGTTATTCCACACCTTTACTGAGAGAGCAATGGAATGTCCAGTCAACATACAGTCATTATTTTATACTCACAGTTTTAACTCTAGCAACAATGAAAAATTTTCTCCTCTGCCATAGGGACATTGCTACATTTTATTTCTATGTAGGATACCTGAGAAAAAGGCCACCTCAACCTAGAGGACATTTAAAATAAGCACTTTGAATAAGTAGAACATCTCTTTATAAGATTATATGTTTCACCTTTTAGAAAATAGCTAGGCACAAAATGTTGGGTGGCTCTAACATTGAAATGTTGGTTTAGGAATGAAGAAAATAGACAATAGAGAAAAAGAAGAGCTTTTTTCCCCCCCTCTAATAAATTCTACTACAGACAAAAATCTCATGTTTGTGATGTGGTAGTTAGACCTCAGTTCTGTGTTTTGGTTTATTAGAGGCATGAAATAGGATGATAAAATAAGATATATTAGAATTAGGAATAATGGATGTGTATTGACTATAATGTAAGCCTTAAATATAAATTGGCAAAGAATGCTTACTTTTATGAGCTACAGTAAAAGGCATACTGGGCAAGGAAGATATTTAAAAAAAAAAGCATGATACTGATTTCTTTCAACTAATTTCTGTGATGTCCTTTTGAGTATTGTGTACAAATTCCCTTAATTTGAATCTCTTTCAGGTACAAAACTAGAAACAAATGTCATCTGACTTATGTGAGAAGAAATGAATAAAACATCGGAATGCCTCCCTTTTTTCTCACCCATTGAGACATTTTCTTCCTGAGAACATGTAATATCCAACATAAAAAGAGACACACCACCAAATCAGGGCTTGAGTCTGAGATCCTATGGAAATAGTATGGTAACATAAATTTTCATTGCTATTCCTAATCCAAATATTTAAAAATTCAAATAGTTATTAAAATTTTTCTTTTAGGTAGTCTATTCAGAAGCAACACAAATTAAATTAGAAGCATGCTATTAAGAAATTTCAAAAATATTGAATATTCACTCATTTAAAAAGATATAATAGCACTTTTTGCTTATAATTTATTGATATTCTATGTATCAAATATTATATAAAGAGCAAAGTTTATACTAAGGAAAGTTAAATAATGATTCATAATTTAGAAATGTTTTCTTAAAGGACCTAATTAAAATTAGTTTTTCAAGAGATACAAATTCTAAAAACATAGGAAAGGGTAGGTAAATTACAGTGTTTGAGATTTTTATCCTTTCTTCCTTGTTTTTCAGCACTGGACAGCATAATGACCCTAACCTCATTCAGGGAAACAGAATACAACTCTTTTCAAGGCTTGGAAACTTTTGAAAATGCTTTAAGTGATTCGAATTCTGTATATGCATATATGCCGAGAATGGAAATTATGCTAGTTCAGTGGCATCTCCCTGGCAATACGTATCAAAATATCTTGTAGAATACTCAAGGGAAGTTTATGATGGGGGTAAAAAGTCTTTATAGTGGCAATATAGAGATAAACAGAAGTAATTTGGAAAAGGCATGTCACACCAGGTTAAAAAAAAAAGCTGTGGTTTTGTAACTCTACGAAAGTTCATTATACTTTATATTCCTTGAGGAAAATGAAAATTCTGTAATGGCTTTGATGAAGCGGCTGAGGCATTTAAATGGAGAAAGATGGTATGGCTTAATAAGTCTTCTTTCTCCTTCCCTCCCCACCCTTTCCTACTTCCCACCCTTCTTCCTTTTTTTTCTCCCTTCCTGCCAGCCTACCTTCTTTCCTTTATTTATTTTCAACAGGTATTTATCAAGCGTCTATGACATGTTACACATCATGTTAGGTCTGCTGTGGTTGAAGATGGCTGGTGAGTAGGATGTGTGCAAAGGTAGAGAGGAGAGCGTTCTGGAAAAGTAGACTGGATTTATGCTGCCCAGGACGCTGAGTGTCACATTAAATTATGATAATAGCTAATATTCATTCAGAAAATTATAGCTCTTCTAAATATTTTGCATATTTTGCCTTTATTAATTCTTTCAACCACCTTTCATTCCATCCATTTTATAGGTGAGGTAACTGAGCCACCAGAGAGTTGAAATAAGTTGCCTATGGTCACACAGGGGTGCGTGGCAGAGCTAGAATCTGAATTTTAGGCAGTCTGGTTTTACAGTGTGTGCTTTTAAGCATGATGCTACACTGTGAATTGATTTCCACTTTTTTTTTCTTCAGGCAAACCGGACTCATTTTGCTCTTAGTTTTATTACATTAATTCCTCACCTCTAAAGTAAGGGTTGTAATAAAAATACCTACTTCATGGAGTTGTAGTGAGGATTAAGTAAGATAATGTATGGGACATTGTTTTGAAAAGTTATAATGTGCCACGTGGCATTATTGATATTATATTCTGGTAGTAAATATAAAACAAGTATTCAAGTAAATAAAAGCATGAGTAGTTATTATATACTAATGAGCATTACCTTTGCTGAGAATATCAGCCAAGTATCAGCCTTGATTAAATGAATGAAAACAAAATTAGAGAAGGAAGAGCAAATTCCAGGGAGAGCGGATAATAGTGGCCATGATGGTGATGCTGCTAAGGAAATTATGATCTGTGTAGCAGATATTATGAAGTTGCCTATTCTGTCAAGGGGCACTTAAGTGGATTCTAAACAAGGTCTCTGCCCTCATGTGCTTGCAGTCTACAATCATTAAGCTTTATACCACACTTCATGGCTCATTAAATGCTCCTAAAACCTCTATTTCTTTGATCCCATCATCCCTTGAAAAACCTGCATGAGAAGTTAAATTATTCCTATTTTCTAGATCAGGAGTTTGAGGTTCAGAGAGCTTGACTTACTTCTCCAATATTACATGAGTAGAATGTATTTGAGTCAGGACACAAACCTAGATCTCTTGCTGTCCAGAGCACTGTTCTTTCTGCAACACCACGCTGCCTCATGTTATAATAATAATAATCACTGTATGCTGGACTTTGTTCTAGGGCTTCACCTAGATTAGCTCATTCAACACTTCACAAAAGACCCCTGCAGGATATATACTATATTGCTTCTGTGAGATACCAGGCTGTGCACTAAGGTAAGGTGATGTCTTCTGACACACATTAGTAGACTTCCTTAGCCTGATATTGCCTCTGTAAGGACATTTAATTCTATGATTAATGAGTCTGCACACTGGAGATGAGGGACCTGGCCTTGAGCAGCAAAGTTTCTCTGAGCTGGTCTGATTGTTAGAGTGGGAGAAAATGTTCCTTCTCTCTAAGGGAGAAGAAAGCTTATCCCTATCTATGGGCTGGAATCCTTCTCTGGAAACCATAGCTCTGTGTTCCTTCTACAGCAGTAGCAGCCTGTCTAGATTCCTGCAGAATGAATCTCATGGCTAAGTCCAGGCTGCCTCTTTCACAATCACGACGTGAGAAAGCTGAGATGACTCCCTTCCCTGCTACACTAGCCTGGGTCAAGGCTAGAACATAAATAGCAGAAAATGGAATGAGTGAGTGATAACACCCAGCTGGAAACCTGAAACCTGGCACCCTTTGATCTTGTTATTGGTAAATGTTCTTTTTTAGAAACAGAAGGATTGTTCCAAGGGAACAGTGAGAACTGATAATTGATAACAATTAAGCAGTCATAAGGAGAATGAAAGTTAAAAAATAAACTCTAGGTCATGTATATGGGGCTTCATGGGGGTCACAGCCTGTATTTAATAGCAATGATTTTCCAAAGGCACTTAATAGAAAAGAGGAACTATGGAGATATTTGATCTCTTTCTTATGCTAACACCCCAACCCCGCAACCTTAGGACCTCAGCCATGGAATGCACACTTTGAATTGGGTGACTCAAACTGACCTTGATGGTTCACACTTCTTCTTCTGCCAATGAACAACTGCATACCCATATACCCAGCAAAATGCCATGCTTTGACTTTAGAACAATACCTCGTTCTATCCTCATTCCTACATGCTTCATGGGTGCGAATGTGTGTGTGTGTGTGTGTGTGTGTGTGTATGCACACACGTGTGCTTTGTTGGTGGGGTTTGGGTTTGGGTAGGGGAAAGGCTAGTTATTCACATCAGGGCTAAATTTTCATTTTCTTGATTTTTTAATTTATTTAGTTTCTCCAAGGGTATAGTTTTCCTTCTCACTAGCAGTGTTCCTAAGAAATAAAGCAGCCAATTAATTACATTTTTAAAATGTTCAAATTTATTGATATTGGAGAAGGATGAGAAAGAAAGAACACTAAACAGAAAAACTCTTTTTAAAGTTTTTGAAAAAGCACTTCCAGGGAATAAGCTATCACAGCTGGGTGGGTCATTGTGATATTTACTTTTAAAATTAAGATTACTAATCCAGACATTTGACATAACTTATAAAAGATAACTCTGGAGCCAAAATGATGTTGGGCACTCAAAGTGGATTTCAGTTAAAAAAAGAAAAAGGAAAAGCTTCACATACTCTGAAAATGTATATTATGAGAAGGAAGAAACAATGAGCAAATTAATCAAGTGAACTTATAAATGTATTTCCATTTCCTCTGTAATAAACAACTAATAAACTATTAAACAGAGTAGTCTTTCCTAGGCCTCTGGGTAGGCTAAAGATTCACTCTCGCTTTCTCATGCCTTCTTTCCTGACTTAATTATATAGTGTAGTAGACGGATATTGCCTTTGATTTTCCAGTTTTCCACCCTCTCCCATTATGTAGCATTAGTGCCATTAAAATTCAGCTCCAAGGTGGACTCTGATTTGCTCTATCCATGCAAGCATGGAATCCTACTCCCTTTGCTAATGACTGCTTCAAGAATCAAGAGTAGGCCCATCATTTTGTGCCCTTCCTCTGGAACCAGTTATTGGTTCAGTGTTGAAGTTGTGAGCTCCTCTGAACAATCAGACCAAGGAAGGACTTTTGTTCTATGACCAACCCTTTACTTCCCTCTTCATGTGAAAAAAGAGAGCATGTAGCCTTATTTATCATTGGCAATTATTTTGCAATCAGGAGGCTGGTCCCTTAATGACGTGATGGCTTGTTTGATTAACCTACTGTAATGTCTGCTCTTTTCTAGACATCCACTTACTTGAGCCAGTAAGTTTTCTTACTGGCTTTCAGCAGCTCATTGTTTCTCAAAATGTTCTTACACGTACGGATAGTACAAGTCTTTCTTTCTGGTGATGAATATAGTTGATCTAAAGAGAAATTTAAAATTCGTGCAACATTTACACAACGTTTTGCAAAAAACAAATAAAAGATAAAATGTCTATTAATTGACATGTAAATCTTTGCACATGTAAGATTTTACTGTCAACACCAGAGGGTGGGCACAATATCTAGGTTATCTTTGTGTTCCCTGTACCTAGTATGAAAACTGAATAAATGTATGGTACCATCTAAATGATGTGTCTACCAAAATGTGGTTTGACTAATGTAATCTTTATTTACATAGCCTGTATTATCTCAGCGGTTTACAGTTATACAAACTACTCTTTGGAATTACGATATCCAACTGCTTGATTTTTGAGTACAAGGAATTCTCAATGAGCTCACGTCTTAGTGGGGGAGACAGATATAAATAACCGTTTATGACATGAAGTAATAGACATAGAAATAAAATGCTTCCAGGGCCTGGAAGCAGAAGTACCTGGCTCTGACTATAATGTGGTCTTATCAAGGAAGTGCATCCAGAAAACTACATTCTTAAAAGTTGCGTAATAGTTTGCCTGGCAGGCACGAAGACTGGGTGGTAAAGAGAGGGCGTTCTAGGCAAAAGGAACAAGTATGCGCAACAATACAGTTATGCGGAAAATAAATCCTGGCATCTTTGAGAAAATTTAAGTAATGGAACATTTCTGAAGAGGAAAAGAAAGGAGCTGGGATTTGTTAAGCAGCTAAGTTGTGTTAGGAGCTGAGAAAGGTTAACATTTATGGCCTAACTTGATTCTCACAACAAATATTTCATAGGTTAGGAATAGGAGGCTCATAAAGGCTAGGTGAGTTGGCTGTTTTTACAGAGCCAGTAAACAGTGGAGCTAGGATTTATAACGTGAGGGCTTCAGAGGCGAGGGGGGTGGGGGACTGGGATAGGCTGGTGATGGATATTAAGGAGGGCACATATTGCATGGAGCACTGGGTTTTATATGCAAATAATGAATCATGGAACACTGCATTAAAAACTAAGGATGTACTGTATGGTGACTAACATAACATAATAAAAAATATTATTAAAAAAAGGATAGAGAGCCCAGAAATTTAAAATAATTAATTAATTAGTTAAAATAAATCTGGGTTAGTCTGGAGCTAATATTCAGGCCTTTCTCAGTGAAATGTGATGTCTATCTGAATCTTAGGGTACATGGAGGCCACAGCAGGAGATAAAGTTTTCAAAGTTAGGGAATGCTAGGGATGCCTGGCTGGCTCAGTGGCTGGAGCCAGTGACTCTTGATCTCAGGGTTGTGGGTTTGAGCCATGTGTTGGGTATAGAGATTGCTTAAAAATAAAAATCTTTTAAAAGTACAAATTTAGGAAATGACAGATATGAGAAGGCTTATACAATATGGAAGTGTTTCATAGGCAGGTGGAAGAACAAGGGTGAGATGATTTACCTGGTGGTTAAAAATTTGTCAGTTATCACCCTATTGGTTATACTCATCACATACACATAGTCAAATCACTCAATGGTAACTTTAGTATGTGAAGGAAGAAGGCCAAACAGAGTTTTGGGGAATGCCAATATCTAAGGAGTATTTATGGAAAAAGAGCCAGAAAAGGAGACTAAAAAGGAGTGCCCCCAAATTAGGAAGAAAACCAGGAAAGGATGGTGAGATGGAAGTCAACAGAGCTCAGAATTTCAACCTAGAGGTGGTAGTTAAGAGCACAGAATATTTCAGAGAAAGTAATGGTCAATTAAGCTTCAGTAACGTTGGTTCTCCCATCCCTATTATTGCTAATCTAGGAAGTGAAGGGTGGGTATAATTAAAAGGCAACTTCTCACTCACATTCATAAAAACACTCTTACAAGAGCAGCCACCCAATGGGAATACACTATTTCAGGAGACATTGATATTTGGAATCCTATTACAATCTCAAAGTTGGAAAAAGAACTCAGATGTCACCTATTTTCTATCTTATGTAATGGATAATTGAGTTGCATCCTTATACCAACACTTGCCCATCCAAGTATACAGGAGGCTTATTCCTGAGATCACTGAGGTTAAAGGCCTATACGATCCCGAATTTTCTCATTTATGTTGATCATTTCTTCTCCATAATGTATCAGTAAAAACAACAGTGATTCGCATATTTGTATTACCTGTATGATATCTTACAGGTGTCAAAGCACTTTCAGACATGTATGATTTGATTATCTCCGCAAACTCATGAATTAGGTAGAGAAATTAAGTGTTTCACTTTATAGGTGAGCAAACAGAGGCATAGTGAGGTTAATGTAAATTAGCCTGAGGTTCCTTAGGAATAGATTAATGAGGCTGGAAGAAAACAATCAGCTCTAATTCTTGGTCTTCTCCTAGTCACGGTACCATTAGGGGATGATTATATGATCTTTGTACAGGTATCTTCTCTTGTCTTCACTTTTTTTCATGTAAAGCTTGTTTCTTTAACTCTGCAATAATCCTCAAAGAGTGCATTCTAGATGGACATTTCTTCTTGCTGAATCTTACAGTAAAGACGACACATGAGCAATGGTTCTTCCAATGTCAGTTACCTGGCATTTGGACCATATTCCCAGACATGCAGTGAAGATTAAGAAACAAGTGTTGCTTATTTAAATTGAGTGAGCTCCCTTTTATAGCTGGATAAAATGGTGACATGGTTCTATTTTCATAGCATTTAGAGGAGAGATTAAAGAGTCATCCAAGTAATTTCACCACTATAGAAAGTTAGTCTGGATATTTCAGGCCTGTTGAGTAAGTTTTTTGTTTTTGTTTTTGTGTGTGTGCTTGAATTCTCCATAGTTCTCTGTCCCAGTCCATTGATGAGGAAGCTGTTGAGCTTGCCCTTCACTGTGTGGAGACGAGGTGCTACAACACACGGACATCTCATACTCTACAAAGCAAACGACTTTTAGAGAAAAAAATTCATATCCAAAGATAGACATGACTTTTTATTTCTTTTTTTTCCCTTCTATAATCTAAGAGCAGTGTTGCAGTTAGATTTTAAGTCTTGACATTTAGACACCTGGAGATACGTAGAATTCATAACTTAGAAAAGAGTTCAGGGATATAACTTCTATGGATAGGAGCCTTGTAATGAATGTATCTCAGTGGATGTACTTGTGGTTTACAAGTTGTTTCTGGTTTTCACTGTGGGTGTTCTGCCACTGCCTTGTATATATATATTTTTCTCTTTAGAGTCATTGCTCAAAGGAAAAAGGAATATATCTGTGACCAGTTTGTGATGGATCCATCCTACTCAGAAAGAGATTTGCTCTCCCTCCCAAGGTCATGCTGTCATGCTTTACCCGCCTATCCACCTGGTCCATCATACACACACACACACACACACACACACACACACACACACACACACACGGGAAAGAGAGAGAGAAACAGACAAAGAGAGACAGAGAGATAGAGACAGATTGAATATGATTACTGTGTATACCATGAATAAAAGGGAAGAGCTGCTAAGGCCTCTTCTAATTCTCATTGCCTTTATCTTGCCCTTTTATGGCTGAGCATGACAAAAGTCATAGCCTTTAGATGGGAACAAAATACTTTCCTCCAATCTGTTTTATCTTGGATTAATTCATTGTCCTTTCCTTGACTTCCCTCTTCTCTTTTCTTATAAACTCAGCACCAACAAACATGATTGGCTTGCCACCCCATTCAAGTTAATCTTTTCTAGTGCCTACCCACAACTTGGTTTTGCTGAGTAGTTAATCTGGATGAGGAAATATATACAAGGCCACTTGGCAAGACATGAGATTTTCCGATCTTTTTGAAAACTAATGAAAAGGCAATTATTGCCTCACACTGTTCTGAGTATTCCACAAAGAACTGCTCTCTACTTCCTGAACAGAATCATCGGTGTCTGCCTTTTATACTCTGCCACTCCCTGACTTCTTGGCCTGATGTTATCTAACACTGAGACAAACTTATCTTTGGGTCTTGGAAAGTGGCTGCATTTCTCAGTTGAAAACAGCCATTGTACAAGCAGAGACTATTTGTTTGGTGTTTATATGTACCAGAAAAGGGAGGCTATACAGGTAGATGAGACATTCCTGCTCTTTGCAAAGAGCTCCCTGTCCAGTCAGTGAGATTACCATGTTACCAAATAAATTTGGTAATTTCAGTTTGTGATACTTTCAAATCCAAAGAAGTTCATGCAAAGTATAGAGATAGAGGAGAAGAGTCTATAACTCACTTTGGTGGTGGTGGATAGGGAAGATATTCTAGAAGAATTGAGCTCTGGGTTAGGTTTTGGAAGATGAGTAGGGATTGTCAGATGAATGATAGAGAAGGACACAAAAGGAAATGAGATTTGTAACAAAGGCAAAGGTCAGTTCATTATGGGTCTTTGGGGAATATGACAGATTTATAGTTAGAAACATCATTTTAACTCTACCTAGATGATGGATTTGAGTGTAAGTGCTGGGAACAATTAGGCATCTGGAGTTAAATTTGGCCTAGCAACTGTCTGTTTTTATAAATAAAGTTTTATTGGAACACACCCACATTTATTTGTTTGGGTGTTGTCTGGTTTTTATGCTACCTGGGCCACGGCTGAGTAGTAGCAATACAGACTGCATGGCCCTCAAAGCCAGAAAAAATCTGTCTGCCCCTTTATAGTTAAAGTTGTCAATTTAACTAGTGCAAGAGTTAAGGTAATAGAAGATGATGGCTTGACCTAAAGCTGGGGTGGCGGTAATGAAGAGCAGTGGGTGAGGCAAGAGCTGTTTAGCAGGAAGTAAGGATAGGATTTGGGGTGACTGGGATGGAGGGAAGGGCAGAGATGTCAGTGATAGAGGAGTCTGTGAAGATTCCTACTTTCTGGATCTCCAGTTAGCATAGTTTCAGCATCGTGTCTCGCATAAAGATTCAAAATAAGCTTTGTCCCCAAGGAACTTCGTATCCAGTATAAGAGACATGTATATGGGGGCACCTGGGTGGCTCAGTCATTAAGCCTCTGCCTTTGGCTCAGGGCGTGATCCCAGGGTCCTGGGATTGAGCCCCACATCAGGCTCCCTGATCTGCTGGGAGCCTGCTTCTTCCTCTCCCACTCCCCCTGCTTGTGTTCCCTCTCTCACTGGCTGTGTCTCTCTGTCAAATAAATAAATAAATAAATAAATCTTAAAAAAAAGAGAGACATGTATATGTATATGTATATAAATATATATGTTTATTTTATATTAATGCATATTTATATATGTATATTATATATATATATGTATATATATATATATAAATCTTTAATACAAGGTTGAATGTAATGAAGCCTTGGCATTTCAAGGGAGAGAGGGATGATATTTAGAGGAAAAATTAGTGGAAGTTTAACAGTAATAGTTTTGAAGAACAGAGAAGCATTAGACACAGGGATGGATAGGATAAAGGGCCTTCTGGAGAAAGAAGATGTGGGAGTACAGATAGCGATTTGGACACCATGTGGGGGAAAAGACAGGAATGGCAACTGCACGGGCTTGGGATTTATTGGATAGGCAATGAAAATCTGAGCATTTTAAGTGGGAGAATGATAATACCAGAGCTGCACTTTGATTACTCTGGCAATGAGATTAGAATCATTGAAGAGGAAAGAGACCAAGAAAGAAAAGGAAACTAACATTTGGCTTTCAAAGCTTAGCTTTGCTGATCCTCTCCATAAATATTTGTCCTTCCTTTATGTTCCTATCATACCCCAGGACTCCTTGAGTCTAAGCACTATTTTTAAAAAGATTTATTTATTTATTTGAGAGAGAGTGAGAGAGTGAGAGAGTGTGAGTAGGGTGGAGGAGGGAGAGAGAAGGAGAGAAGCAGACTCCCTTCTGAGTGCAGAGCCTAGAGCCCAATGTGGGGCTTGATCCCATGACCCTGAGATCATGACCTGGGCCAAAATCAAGAGTCAGAAGCTCAACCAACTGAGCCACCCAGGTGTCTCTAAGCACTTATTGCACTGTGCTGTAATTATTTTCTTGTCTATAGAGCATGAGATGCTAGAGATCGAGACATTCTTAGAGAAAATATGTGCAGTGGTTAAGACCTGTCTGGGTTTGACTTTTATTTGACCTTACTCTCTCCATACCTTGGTATCCTCATCTGGAAATAATAATTGTCACTGTTTGTATAATCAACAATGATTGTAATGATTTGTTGTAATTATTAAACGAGTAAATGTGTAAAAAGCATTTCGAACAGTGGCTCGCGAGTAGTAAGGATGAATCCATGTTACTGATATTATTCCTAATGCCTAGACCAGTGTTTGGAAACTCATAAGGATTTTGTTGAATGCACGAATTTAAGTGCTTTCAATGGGCCAAACACTTTAGATTGGTTATTTTGAACTATCCTCACCACACCCTTGTGAGGAAGATATTATTTCTAATTTTAGGGAAGATGAAAGTGCTCTGGCAGTAAACGACAAGGTCAGGGTGCAGTAAAGACTTACCAAGCCCTATTAACAGGGCGCTGGTAGGAGAGGGAGAACCTAAAGAGATGAGAGTACTGGATGGCCTCAGCCCTGGAGGAGATGCATCCAAGAGGGACTGCATCAAAGGCACAGGTGAAGGTCTTGGACCGCTTTCCTGATAACAATGCAGAAGGAGATACTACGGCCAGCGAGCGCAAAGGGAAAGGGAGGGAAGCAAAACTGTTAGCTGAGCAGGAGGTAGGAAGGCTGGAAAAGGGAATCAAAGAGCACACCACTGAGGTGACTGGAGGGATGATGTTGCCATTTGTAGAAATAGAAATGTGTGGATTTGTTTTGTGGGGTATGAATGTGAGGGTTTAGTGTTAGATATAAAGAGTTTGATGCTCCCAAAATGTTGAGCCATGAGTTGAAAATGTGGCCCCAGAGCCTGCATGAGAGGTGGGACAGGAGAGAAACTCAGAAGTGAGGGGTGAAATCATGGGCATGACATTTCTGAACAAAGCATGGGGTTAATCAGTGCCAAAGTCTGCTTTTTGACTCAGCCTGGGACTGGCCAGCCGGGCCCCACACCCATTTCCAATACATGTTCACTTAAGCTGATCTGTGACACTGAACTTTCTCATTGGTCAGTAAAGACGTGGTAAGTGACCAGTGTCTAAAGAATCTTGTCTCGGGGTCTTTCTGCATGAATGAAAAGCCGCAGCTGGAGACTGGTAAAGCTTTCTAACCATGGAAAGAGGAGCTAGGAGGAGCAAACATGGACCTTAAAATGTCAACTTCTCTTCAGCTTTGGTTCTGACCGCAGACCCCAGCCTTTCCTACCTTCACCAGGCAAAGCTTCAGAAATGAATTAAATCTGTTTAAAACTACCCCCGAGAGAATTTGATCCAAGTGAACTTATTTGGTCAGAGAGGGTCATAAACACATCATAAAATCTGACCTTTCCAAGAGGGGATTATCTATAAATAACTGTGGTTATCCCCTAGGGTGCCAGATCTAAGCCCGGTACAGGGGCAGAGAGGGGAGCTGTTTCCTCAGCATCCCGGGCATCCCTCTGAGAGGTGAAGGCAGAAGGGCTTTGCAGAGGCTCAAGTATAAGCCCCTGCAGTCGTACACCCACTTCCCTCTGGCAGGGCATTTGCCACTCTGAAGGGGCTCCCTCCACTTTGCCGAGCAATGGAATGTGGCTACTGGGAAAAGAATATTAAGATTTCTGTTACTAAATATTTCACTGGTGAAGCTCCTTTTAAAATATTAATTGTGGCAACGTTGGAAATGCATAAAAGAACTGACAATCATGCTTGTTCAGACCACAGAAGGTTTAATTTCAAATTGTGGTTTTGAATTGCTTTTCTTCCTTCTGTCTGTAAGCAATGGATTCATCAAAATCCTTTCTTCTGAATAAACGAAGAGCCTGTAATGGTGCCCATTCAGTGTCATTAATGGGGAGTAGGTGAGTGATACGAGAGGGATCTATATTATTCATGATGAGCCCATTTGTGAGCCAAATGAATTTCAACAAGGCCTTCTAGCTGATAGTGGGGATATAAAAGATACAGAGAGAAGGCAATGGAAACCCATTTGGAGTGGCTGCTAACAGATCCATTCCCTTGGATTTCCAAGATAAGAAAGAATCTACCCTGCTTTGTGAGATGTGGCATGCAATGGTCACCACACGGTTATTCGGTAACTTGCAACGAGGAAAACTTTTCTTGTTTGCTAGATTGCGGTAGTTCATTTTTCTCTTTGTAATTTTCTGTGTAGTAATCCTGGAATCATGTCAAGAATTGGAATCGTGGGATCTTGTGGCTAGGAGCCTTGTAAACCTGATGGTGTGAGCTAGATTATAATTTTCATTTCTTTGAGAGTAGGGACTACGTCTCACCTCATACTTTTTTTTTTTTTAACTCCAACAGTCATAGGGCCTGGAAAAGAGTTAGAGCCTATAAAGATAGAAAGAATGTGGTGAATACTCTATACCACATCCATTCTCAACGGGGGAATATCACCCTCAATGGGGCAAACCTATCTTAGACATCATAACCTAAGTTCTCCAAGGCTGAAACCAATGGGATAAATCTAGTATTTATTTCATGGGGGTGGGGAAAACAATTAGGAGAAAAGGTCTAGAAAACCTATGTGGGAGAAAGGAGGCTTTCATTATTATGAAAAAATAAATAAATAAGGTTGAGAAACACAGGTGGCCGTACAAGAAAGAGCCCTGTGTTTTGGAGTCAGAAGGACCTTTTCAGAGTTTCTACCCACTGAATACCAGTGTAGCTCATCTCCCTAAGCTTCAAGTGTCTTCATCTCTGAAATGGTGATCATGTTATGATAAGGGGGACAGCTTTGTTCATTTACCATCTTATACCCTCCACGTAATACAGCGGCTAGTACAAAAGAGGCTCTTAATAAGAATTTATTGAAGGAATGCATACAGGAATAAGTGATTCTCCCTCAAAAGCTTGTTTGATGATTAATCGCAGTGGTGACTGCAGAGCTGCTAACTTAGTATTGGGCACATTTTAGGTGCCCAGTAACCGACAGTCATCTTTCTTTGCCCCCTCCTCCCACAGTACCCTGCACACACAGATTTCACAGATAAGGACATGAGACCTAGATGGGGGCAAATAAACTTCCTAGTGTCATACAGTAAGTCTGTAAATCATGCTGAGAATTGAAGCTGGTTCCCTCAGCTCCAACTGAACATCATTTAATTAATTATTATAATTATTTCCCTAGAACACCTACTGAGTTCTCTATATTCTTGGGAACAACGTTCTCGCATCACTGAAATATAATCAAGCCCTCTCTAAATTGATTTCAATTGGGTGCCATCTGGATGCGCTGACTACACGTTCACATGCTGGGAGCAATAATACCTGTGTTCTGGTCCACCAGTAAGAGGGCCTTGACAGAGCTTTTGGGAAGCATGCCAAGGGGCAAACTGACACCTGGCACTCTCTCCAGTTTAACACGCAGACAATTCCGATGGGAGGGCTGGAGGCACAACATAATGGTTTGGAAAACCAGACACTCAGACGACACGAAGCTGTGTAAATGAGGGTGCACCACCAACACTCCACAGAGGGTCTTCCCAGACCCTTCTTCAACAGAGTCCATAAACCCCGCATTGTACACCCACTGGGTCACCCAAGTATCATAAACTCACAACACTTGGGAAGGTGGAACTGCTTCTCAGAATTTTCAGGCCATCAACTTCTGCACAATACACATAGTAAGATATAAATGCTCCTTTCCCCTGCTGAAAACCTTGCTTCCTTCTCATTATATTTTGGCACTTAGTAGTGTTTTATGCTTTTACATTTTTTAATAAATCAATTTTGAGAGCAGACTATGTCTTAGGCCCTTTGCATAATCTTCCTGTTATACCTTGCATATAGTAGATCCTCAGAAATGCATGTTGAACAAATGAATGCAATTTAGAGCTAAATGGAAACGAGGCAGGTCTAACTTTTACTGATCACTTTTTATGTTCTAGGCACTGTATGGTGCACATTGCAGGTATTATTTCATTTAACCTTTACAGTTGACTCAAGTAATTTGCCCAGTGTCAGAAAATTATTAAGTGGCTGAGACTGGAGTCAACCAAGGTTATTTCTGACTCCAAAGACTATACTTATTAAGAAAAAAAAAAACAACCACCATCTTTCAGCAGCCATGAGAATGCACCTCAAAGAGCTTCCATTGTAACGAGTGTCATTGACCAGAAAGCTCAGCAGCACTGGCTGAAGACTCAGCTGTTGTCTGTTGCACTCTGACAGCTGTCCCAACTTTCACACACAGGCCATGCCCCCCACTAGCTGCTCCCAGCCAGTAACTGAGGGTGGTAGAGATGATAACATTTAGTTTCAGTACAAAAATGCCTTAGACTGGGGCACCTGGGTGGCGCAGTTGTTAAGCGTCTGCCTTCCGCTCAGGGAGTGATCCCAGCGTTCTGGGATCGAGCCCCACATCAGGCTCCTCTGCTATGAGCCTGCTTCTTCCTCTCCCACTCCCCCTGCTTGTGTTCCTCTCTCGCTGGCTGTCTCTCTCTCTGTCAAATAAATAAATAAAATCTTAAAAAAAATGCCTTAGACTGCACGGCAAACTGGAGTGTTTCCACCCGACCTTCCGTCAGGTCCATCTCTCCTACTAAGGTCACACGTGTATCATGATCAGATGGCTCTTCCAACTTCCTCCCACTCTGTCCCAGTTCTTTCCTTGTAGGAATTTCCCCTAATAAAATGCTTGCTTGTTTAATCTATTCTTGGTGATTACAGGACCTGAGTAACACAATTCTAAATGTTTTTTCCATTCCAAGCTATCAAGATTCCTAACGTCAGTTAGTTTTCATGACACATTTTCCCCAAACACTCCTAATATGAGAAGAGAATACACTCATGCCGTCCATCGCTGGTGGTCTGGGGCCTGCCACAAGGGTGCGATTTATTGGAAACTCATGCCTGATTCCCTAATGACTTGTCCAATGTCTGTCTTCACCATAACAAGACCTGTGAAGTAAGAGTCTGTGGCTATCTTTTCATTGGTATATGCCCATTGCCTAGAATAGTGGTTGGCACAAAGTAGGTGCTCAATAAATAAAGGCCAGTTTAATGGAAAAAATACTAACAATTATTTTTTCACTCAATTATGTAGTCATATTTGTTTGATTTTTTTTTAAAGGAGAAACCTCTTATCCTCAGCAAAATTGAGATTGAAATGTCATTTTAAATGTAATACTTAATTTTGCTCTTTAGCACAGCGGCACATGCATACCCTCAGGGTAAAGATATCCTTGTTTAAAGCTGTGAGTTAATCTGCCTGAAGGTCAATGCTAGGAAGAGAACCCAGACCTTGTGTTTTCCTTTCTATGCACAATGATCTTTTTTATTTACATACTCCTATTATATTCCGATTTAAGAACTTTTTCTCCCACTTTGCCACTGTATGCATTCCAATGGTAGTTAACTTTACTCAATTTTTTTTTGTATATAGTAATTCTGTTCCCTGCTGATTTAATATAATCTAGGACTACTCTGATCCTTACTTTTTATTTTGGAATCATCCAGAAATTTGGAGAGGGAGGACTGTGTCTAATCTTTGACATCATTGGGGATTTTCTCCTACTTGTCTCTGAATCACTGAGCATAGAGCTTTTAGTCTGTCTTTTCTCTTCTGAAGGTGGAGTTTTATTCTTATTAACTTGTGGAAAAATGCCTCTTTGTGATACAAATGGGTCATTCTAAACAGCGATGTTTAATACCCTCCTTCCCCCACGCAGATACTAACACATAGAGAGGCTCAAAATTTTTTCATCCACTTAACAGGTGAGCTCTGAGGTGACAACTCCATCCTTACAGTTTTGGCTAAAATCCTCCAAGACATACTTGACTCCCTGGCTCTCATAACCCTTATCAAATCTATCAATAACTCCTGTTGGTTCTACCTTCAAAATATAATCCTGGAACGGATCAATTCTCAGTACCTTCACTGCTGCCTTCCTGGAACCCATTTCCGTGACCCAGTCCCAACCCACATTACAGCAGTAGCTTCCTGACGGGTCTCCCTGCTTCCACCCCTGGCCCTTTACAGACTGTTCTCAATACTTTTGGAATGGAAGCCTTCACTCTGCTCCAATCCTCCACTGGCTTCCTAAAGAATTCAGAATAAAAGCCTGCGTCCTTAGCGTAACCTCTAAGGGGATGCTCAGTCCTCAAATCTCAGCTCCAGCCACACTTGCTTCATTGCTGTTTCTCAAAAGTGGGAGCCAAGTCCAGCCTCTGGGATTTTGAATGCTCTCTTTGCTTGAAATGCTCTTTCCCTAGATACCTGCATGGCTTGTTCCCTTACTTCCTTCAGGGTTCTGCTCAGATGTCATTATCTCAGAGAAGGTTCCCTTGACTACCTATTTAAAACTGCAACCTCTCCCACTCCTGACACTCTTGATCCTTTCCTTTTTTTTTTAATTCATAAGCATAAATCCTATGATTACCTGAAAAACCATATATTTTATGTATTTAGGTTTTTAAAAATATTTAATTTATTTGAGAGAGAGAGTGAGCTTGCAGGGGGAGGGACAGAGGGAAAGGGAAAGAGAATCTCAAGCAGACTCCCCGCTGAGCATGGAACCAGAAAGGGGGGGGCTCTATCTCACCTCCCTGAGATCATGACCTAAGCCGAAACCAATGCTTAATGGACTGAGCCACATAGGTACCCCTAGTTTTTGTTTTTGAATCCCTCTCCTCTCACTATAATAAAAACCTCATGAGAGCAGGAATTTTATTTTATTTTATTTTTTTATTTTATTATTATATTATGTTAGTCACCATACAGTACATCCCCGGATTCCAATGCTAAGTTCGATGCTTCATTAGTTGCGTATAACACCCTGCATCATGCAATACGTGCCCTCCTTACTACCCATCACCAGTCTATCCCATTCCCCCACCCCCTTCCCTCTGAAGTCTTCAGTTTGCTTCTCAGAGTCCATAGTCTCTCATGTTTCATTCCCCCTTCTGATTACCCCCCCTTTCTTTATCCCTTTCTTCCCCTACNATCAGCCTAGTTCTTATGTTCCATAGATGAGAGAAATCATATGATAATTGTCTTTCTCTCCTTGACTTATTTCACTTAGCATTATCTCATCCAGTGCCGACCATGTTGCAACAAATGTTGAGAATTCGTTCTTTCTGATAGCTAAGTAATATTCCATTGTATATATGGACCACAGCTTCTTAATCCAGTCATCTGTTGAAGGGCATCTCGGCTCCTTCCACGATTTAGCTATTGTGGACAATGCTGCTATGAACATTGGGGTGCATATGGCCCTTCTCTTCACTACGTCTGTATCTTTGGGGTAAACACCCAGTAGTGCAATGGCTGGGTCATAGGGTAGTTCAATTTTTAACTTTTTAAGGGACCTCCACACTGTTTTCCAGAGTGGCTGTACCAACTTGCATTCCCACCAACAATGTAGGAGGGATCCCCTTTCTCCACATCCTCTCCAACAATTGTTGTTTCTTGCCTTGTCTATCTTTGCCATTCTAACTGGCGTAAGGTGGTATCTCAGTGTGGTTTTGATTTGAATTTCCCTGATGGCTAATGATTTTGAACATTTTTTCATGTGTCTGTTAGCCATTTGTATGTCTTCATTGGAAAAGTGTCTGTTCATATCTTCTGCCCATTTTATGATTTGTTTATTTGTTTCTCGTGTATTGAGTTTGAGAAGTTCTTTGTAGATCTTGGATACCAGTCCTTTATCTGTGGTGTCCTTTGCAAATATATTCTCCCATTCCGTGGGCTGTCTCTTAGTTTTTTTGACTGTTTCCTTGGCTGTGCAGAAGCTCTTTATCCTGATAAAGTCCCATAAGTTCATTTTATCTTTTATTTCTCTTGCCTTTGGAGATGTGTCGTGAAAAAGGTTGCTCTGGCCGATGTCATAGAAGTTGTTGCCTATGTTCTCCTCTAGAATTTTGATGGATTCCTGTCTCACATTGAGGTCTTTCATCCATTTGGAGTTTATTTTTGTGTATGGTGTGAGAGAGTGGTCAAGTTTCATTCTTTTGCATGTAGCTGTCCAATTTTCCCAGCACCATTTATTGAAGAGACTTTTTTCCACCGGAAGTTTTTTCCTGCTTGCTTTATCAAAGATTAGTTGCCCAAAGAGCCGAGGGTCCATTTCTGGGTTCTCTATTCTGTTCCATTGGTCGATGTGTCTGTTTTTGTGCCAGTACCATGCTGTCTTTGTGATCACAGCTTTGTAGTACAGCTCGAAATCCGGCATTGTGATGCCCCCAGCTTTGTTTTTCCTTTTCAACAGTTCCTTGGAGATTCGGGGCCTTTTCTGGTTCCATACAAATTTAAGGACTATTTGTTCCAGTTCTTTGAAAAATGTCCTCGGTATTTTGATCGGGATAGCATTGAAAGTGTAGATTGCTCTGGGTAGTATGGACATTTTAACTNAGGAATTTTTGTTTGATCACTGATGTATCCCCAGTGATTAGAACAGCACAGCCTTGCAGTAGGCACCCAATAAATATTTGTTGAATGAAAGAATGAATATTCTGCCTCCTCATTTATCCTTCCAGTTTTACTTTTTTTTTATTACGTTATGTTAGTCACCATACAGTACATCCTTAGTTTTTTTTTTTTTTAAATTTTATTTTATTATATTGTGTTAATCACCATACAGTACATCCCCAGATTCCGATGTAAAGTTTGATGCTTCATTAGTTGCGTATAACACCCAGTGCACCATGCAATACGTGCCCTCCTTACTACCCATCACCAGTCTATCCCATTCCCCCACCCCCTCCCCTCTGAAGTCTTCAGTTTGTTTCTCATAGTCCATAGTCTCTCATGTTTCATTCCCCCTTCTGATTACCCCCCTTTTCTTTATCCCTTTCTTCCCCTACCGATCCTCCTAGTTCTTATGTTCCATAGATGAGAGAAATCATATGATAATTGTCTTTCTCTGCTTGACTTATTTCACTTAGCATTATCTCCTCCAGTGCCGTCCATGTTGCAGCAAATGTTGAGAATTCGTTCTTTCTGATAGCTGAGTAATATTCCATTGTATATATGGACCACAGCTTCTTAATCCAGTCATCTGTTGAAGGGCATCTCGGCTCCTTCCATGATTTGGCTATTGTGGACAATGCAGCTATGAACATTGGGGTGCATATGGCCCTTCTCTTTACTACGTCTGTATCTTTGGGGTAAACACCCAGTAGTGCAATGGCTGGGTCATAGGGTAGTTCAATTTTTAACTTTTTAAGGGACCTCCACACTGTTTTCCAGAGTGGCTGTACCAACTTGCATTCCCACCAACAATGTAGGAGGGATCCCCTTTCTCCACATCCTCTCCAACAATTGTTGTTTCTTGCCTTGTCTATCTTTGCCATTCTAACTGGCGTAAGGTGGTATCTCAGTGTGGTTTTGATTTGAATTTCCCTGATGGCTAATGATTTTGAACATTTTTTCATGTGTCTGTTAGCCATTTGTATGTCTTCATTGGAAAAGTGTCTGTTCATATCTTCTGCCCATTTTATGATTTGTTTATTTGTTTCTCGTGTATTGAGTTTGAGAAGTTCTTTGTAGATCTTGGATACCAGTCCTTTATCTGTGGTGTCCTTTGCAAATATATTCTCCCATTCCGTGGGCTGTCTCTTAGTTTTTTTGACTGTTTCCTTGGCTGTGCAGAAGCTCTTTATCCTGATAAAGTCCCATAAGTTCATTTTATCTTTTATTTCTCTTGCCTTTGGAGATGTGTCGTGAAAAAGGTTGCTCTGGCCGATGTCATAGAAGTTGTTGCCTATGTTCTCCTCTAGAATTTTGATGGATTCCTGTCTCACATTGAGGTCTTTCATCCATTTGGAGTTTATTTTTGTGTATGGTGTGAGAGAGTGGTCAAGTTTCATTCTTTTGCATGTAGCTGTCCAATTTTCCCAGCACCATTTATTGAAGAGACTGTCTTTTTTCCACCGGATGTTTTTTCCTGCTTTATCAAAGATTAGTTGCCCAAAGAGCCGAGGGTCCATTTCTGGGTTCTCTATTCTGTTCCATTGGTCGATGTGTCTGTTTTTGTGCCAGTACCATGCTGTCTTTGTGATCACAGCTTTGTAGTACAGCTCGAAATCCGGCATTGTGATGCCCCCAGCTTTGTTTTTCCTTTTCAACAGTTCCTTGGAGATTCGGGGCCTTTTCTGGTTCCATACAAATTTAAGGACTATTTGTTCCAGTTCTTTGAAAAATGTCCTCGGTATTTTGATCGGGATAGCATTGAAAGTGTAGATTGCTCTGGGTAGTATGGACATTTTAACTATGTTAATTCTTCCAATCCATGAGCATGGAATATTTTTCCATCTTTTTATGTCTTCCTCAATATCTTTCAAAAGTGATCTATAGTTTCTAGGATATAGGTCCTTTACGTCTCTGGTTAAGTTAATTCCAAGGTAACGTATGGTTTTTGGTGTTATTGTAAATGGGATGGATTCCCTAATTTCTCTTTCTTCAGTCTCGTTATTCGTGTATAGAAATGCAACTGATTTCTGGGCATTGATTTTGTATCCTGCCACCTTACTGAATTGTTCTATAACTTCTAATAGTTTGGGAGTGGATTCCTTTGGGTTTTCCATATAGAGTATCATGTCATCTGCAAAGAGAGACAGTTTGACTTCTTCTTTGCCGATTTGGATACCTTTGATCCCTTTTTGTCTTCTGATTGCTGTTGCAAGGACTTCTAGTACTATGTTGAATAATAGTGGCGAGAGTGGGCATCCTTGTCGTGTTCCTGATCTTAAGGGAAAGGCTTCCAGCTTTTCCCCATTGAGAATAATGCTTGCAGTAGGCTTTTCATAGATGGCTTTTATGAGATTGAGAAATGTACCCTCTATTCCTACACTCTGAAGGGTTTTAATCAGGAAAGGATGCTGTATTTTGTCAAATGCTTTTTCTGCATCAATTGAGAGGATCATATGGTTCTTGAGTCTTTTCTTGTTGATATGATGTATCACATTGATTGATTTGCGAGTGTTGAACCATGCTTGCATCCCAGGTATGAATCCCACTTGGTCATGATGGATAATCCTTTTAATGTACTGTTGGATTCTATTAGCAAAGGCATCCTTAGTTTTTGATGTAGTGTTCCATGATTCATTGTTTGCGTATAACACCCAGTGCTCCATGCAATACGTGCCCTCCTTAATAACAGTTTTACTTTGAATATGAAACTGTCACCTGCTCTTGCTTCCCAGCAAGCATAACTAACCACTTGTCTGTTCCTTTTAAATGGAGCACTTTGGATACACATCTTTTATAGCATTGATTTATCCTGTAAATTTCCATGGCATTTTTTCATCTTAAACTATGAGCAGACTATGAGGGAAGGGATTATTATTTACTAACATCTGGGCCCCTAGCATTTAGGAAAACACCTGTTACATAACAGTCATTTGATAAATACTTGTTGGCTAAAAAAATTAGTGAACGAGTGGCCCAAGAGAAACACTAACATCAAACACGTTTGTTACTTCAGAGTGGTAGTTAGTACACAATTATCACCAATGTTAGTGATAACATCAACGGTGATAACAGAGTCACACCTGAAACTGGAATGGGACCTCCGTAAAATATCTTTGAAATAAGTGTGACTGGGTTTTAGGGTCACGGCCTCCATCTCATTCCAACAAAAGATTAGAAGGGCTGAAAACTGGGCTGTGGTACTGGGGCTGAGGCAGTTTCTCAGTAACTTGGTGAGCATGTCCTGTGAGGCAAAACTGGGAACCTTGACAAAATTGTTAACGATAAATCAGTCATTCAGATTGGTCAAACTTAAAGGCATTAACCATATTCCTAAGATTACCTAGGTCCGACAAAAAAGACAATTGGAGTAGTATGAATCAATTATTCTAGCAAGATTTTTTCGTTTTTAAAAAAAAATTATTTTATTTCTATAGAGAGGCATTTCTCTAAAGACACAAAGCTTTGAAGAGCTATTTCTGGTATTTTTCTATTTATAAAACAAATCCGTAGGCCTAGAAAACATATGCAGTGACATATATACTTAATGAGTGCTAAAAGTTGCTATTGCATAATAAAGGCCAGGGAAATGCAGCATTGAGTGTTAGCGTACTAAGGAGAACCTCAGAAGATGGGGCAGATTTGTTACTGTCAACGTGGCAAAGGAAATGTCACATGTCTATCTGCCAAAGGTTGGCAGAAGGCTGGTGCTGTATTCCAGCATAAATGGGCTTTTTCTGAGAGGGTAAGAAGTGCCATTTTGATTTTTGCATTTCAACAAAAGCACATATTTATTTGGTTTTCGCAATCCTAGTAGTTGCTAAGTTTCCCCCAGGAGAAGCCAAAATCTTTTAATTTACAAAAGACAGTTCCCAAGGTGAGGTGAAGAAACATGACAAACCAATCAGGAAAGGAATTCTGTATTTTAATGGTGCCCTACTTTATCATTTTCTCTTTATTAAAAACTCAGCTTCTGTTGAGCCTAGAACGTGACAACATGCCACCTCACTGACGTATGTAATGAAGTGGTCCTGAAAACAGAAGGATACTTTGTGATCTGAAAATATTCCACCAAGTTATGAGAGCAAGGGATACCTTGCCAAGGGGATCGGCTAGAAATTTAAGAAAACTCTTTGCAGAGTTCAGTGGAGGCATTACATCTGTGTTTTGCAATAGCACAATTTGTGGTGTATGTGTGCTTATATACCTACATCTAGACCATATAGAGATCTTTGCTTCTTATATTAAAAAAGGCAAAAGAGCCGAATCAATACAGCAACAAGAAAAATGCTGCCCCAGATGGTGTGTCCATCCATGTGGATAAGTGTTACTGAGAAGACTGAATCTTGCCCTGAGCTCTGTGTCCTCCCCGCTGGGTACCCAGCCCTCCAGTGACCCTCTGCTGTCTCTGGTCCTACCTCCTGCGTGTGATGCTGCCTGTTCACCTTGCAGTCTGCAGGCTTCATTTGCTCCAAAGACGCTGTGCCTTTCCTGCTCACTGCAAACCAGGTCGGATGGCACGGCTGTTGCTTCTCAGCAGTTACCCTGCTGTACCTCTGGGGAGCCACCTACCCTGTCACCTTTGTTACTCTGCCCCTTCTGTTGGCCATTTGGCCACCCTTTGACACCTGGCTCAAACGAGTTCCCTGATTAATGAGAAGTATGGCATGGAGGGATGTTAATGAAGTGGCTCAGCAAGCTGCATGGGAATTTTGCACGCTATGCTGGCATCACAGTTGCAAGCTGCAGGATGAGTTGGCGACTCTGGAGAGATTAAATAAAAAGAGAGGGAGAGAGATTCTTTTAAGCCTTTTTTTCTGAGCTCTCCGCCTTCCTACCCCTTTTCTCTTCCCACCATTCTTATCTTCCTGCTTACTATTGCTAATCTTGCTAAAAACTCAGTCAAAAGAATACAATCCTTGGCAAAAAGCAAGCAGAACAAGACAGAAACTAGCCAGTGTTTATTGGACACTATCAAACCCCGAGTCTGGCATTCAATGCTCTGTACTAATATGACTTATGCGAGTAACTCCAGTCACTTTTTAATCTCTGTGTCAAAAAATGATGACAATAACAACAGTACTAATGTGTGGTTTTATTAGGCCTTATTAATTATAAAGAGCATTCACTTTGACAGTCATAACCAGCTCATTATTCCCATCCCTCACAAGAGGAAAGCGAGCTTTCAGATATGCTCACACACGTTTGCGAGCCTTGAGCAGGCCTCAGAGCACTTTGCGTGAACGTTTGGGAATTCTGGAGAGCACTGTTTTGACATTTGTATGTAACATTTAAGGATGCTGAATAACAACCCTGCATTTTATTATAGCAGACCAAAGTCCTCTATTCTTTTCCCACTCTCGCTAAGTAGATTGAATACTCTAAGTTGGTGACTTGGGCTTGTCTCACCCCCTTGATAATGCGGGGAGATCACTCAAGGTGATCCCTAAGCTTTCCTTCATTTAAACATCTTCAGAAGATCCTATCTATTGCGTGCTGAGGTCCCTGGAGGCTGTGGCATGGCTCTTATGATTTGGCATTTGGAGCCAAAAGTCATCATTTCAAAATAATGCTAACCAGGAGGTGCTATTATCATTTTATCATTATCTTGCTAGAGCCATAAGTGGGAAGGGAGGGGCTCCGGACATGGACACAGATGCCGCCGTCACCTTTCCTGGGGAAGAAAGCAAGCAGTGATGCTATTCTCGAAGTGCTGGCATAATGCGTAGCACATCGTAAACACTCAGTAATTATCTGTGGAATGCTGAAACAGATAGAAGCACTGATAGATTTTCTCTGTGTATTTAATGGTGATAAGCAGTTATCATTGATGCCTGGAAAACCTTTATCATCTTTGATTAATCACCAGAGCAACAATGCTCTCAGATTCAGAGGTTTCACACTTCCTGGACCCAGACCAACGTCTAGATCTGGGCACTCTCACCTTGTCAGTTTCCCTGACCTGCTCCGTGCCACATGCACAAAACAGAAGGAAATTGCCTGGGGACAGCTGAAGTGCTGCCTCTATGACTGCAGAATTTCGAACCCAATCGCGTGGCAAATGGAAGCATTTTACTAGCAATAGAGAGGGACCACTCCCATTTAACATCTTCTCCGTGGCAGGCAGAAGGTAAGCTCCTTCCTTGCTTCAGCTCTGATTCTCCCTGAAATCCAGCTGGGTAGGAACGATTATCCCCGACAATAAAACTGAAGCCTAGAGAGGTTAGGCAAATTGTTCAAGTTTCTAGAACTAGTAAGTGGCAAAACTAGGAGTCTCATCAGCTCTGGCTGACAACAGTGCCTGGGAGTTCCCTAACACATCCCTCTGTTTTGTGGTCTGGGTATGGAGACGTGGAGATGTGTTGAGTGTCATGTGCTAAACACACTAGATCTCTTTAAGTCTCTCAATAGATCTTAAAGGTTGTGTTACTATTCCCATTAATGGGTAAATAAACCGAGGCTGAGAAATCATGAGTAAATCCTAACTTTCTACTAATGTTTTACTTGGTGATAGCTATAGCTATAGCTTATGTCAGCCATGGTGTACTGCTGTTTTTCAAACTTGGTTTGTGTGCCTACATATGGATGTTTTCAGTTCTTTGAGCCCAGGGCGGATAAAAGAGTTTATGAAAAGGAGGAAATAGGAAGCTGGAAGTTGACAGGACCTCTTCTAAAGGGGCTCAAAATTTACTTAGGGGCTCAAAATTTGAGGATACATTACTGAATGTCAATCAAGTAGTCCCTTATTTTTTGCTTATTTATCTTTAGAATGTCTTAGGTCTTCTGTATTGGGAAGAAATAGAATGAGACAACATACCCATGCTTCACTGGAAATAGATTGCCAGAATCTAGGTTTGAGTACAGAACAGAGCTGGTGCCTAAAAGATAGTTTTCCATAGAAAGGACTCTACCCTGCTTGAATCGGTACTTGAAAAATAGAACTTTTTCATCTAAGAGGTTGGTTGTCCTGTTGTTGTCTGGCTGTTTACAGATGCTTCTACTCAGGCTTCACCCGGAGTCATTAAGTTAATGGCTTGGCTGTTACCTTGTGATTTATCAGTGAAATTGCTCCTCTGAGTGCAAAGTATATAAAAGGGTGGTCAGCTTGTATGCTGCTGTATAGCGGCAATAATCATGGATAAGACAGATCTTTTAGAGAACAAGCTTGTTGGTAAAATAATAGTGCTTATTCCACTGTAGTATATGGCGTGATGGAGTCTCATAGATAGTGTGGCAGAAACTATTCAAATACGACTTAGCCTTTGTAAACAGGAAATGTGTTAGTGGAAATCCTGAGAGATTATTGGGGATGTTGGATTTTGCTTTATGGCATCTCATGGTCCTTATGCTTTGCATGAATTACCAGGTTGGGGCTTTAGTTTGGGGTTTAAAAAGCAGATCATGCATTTTCTCTTTGCAGTCACATTGGATTATAGACTGACCTCTGAATGTGCCCGAATAAAAGCAACTGAGAATTTTGGAGGATGGTTGGATTATGATAAAGCTTTCAGGATAACTCCAAGCACCTCTACAGCCAGCAAAGGATTTTCAGGGCCACAGGGACACAAAGTAACTGCCTCTAATTCTTTTCTCTCTGGCTTATAGCCTCTGAAGAAGCTTAATAATTAAAGTGGTATACCATCAGAGAGTTTTTAAGGACTTCCATATAACTGCTTTTTTTTTTCTTTTTACCCCATCCAAATACCTAACCAATTCCAGAGAGAAAAAGGGCAATCATCTAAAGTGATTTTAAGACTATGGTGTATATAATAACATCCTAGGTTGGTTATTTGGAATGCAGCAATCAGACTACAGAGCTATAGAGGGATCTATTAGCTTGTACTTGCTGGTCAAGATTGTGGCACACCCACTCCTTCAGGGAAAGAGACTCACCACTTAAAGCCACCCACAAATACTTTTCTTGGTTTACACAGGACTTTTGCCTACATTTACATGCTTTCTCTTACAGACACACAGCATGTCCTGCGGGTCAGGAGAAATATGGAGAATGTAGCACACTTGTTTCCTACTGGAGCGTGTGTCTCCTGTTGTTTTCCCTCCATTATCAAAGTCTGGCAATTTCAGTTTCTCAGAGGTAGTAGAAAAGTCTTGCCTGAGAATACAAGCCAGGTTTGTTAAAACCACTTCAGAAGATACCTATAAATCAGGTGGCATTTGAACATAGAATAATTGCTTTAAAATACATTTGTCAAATGGATTTATTATTATTGTCATATTGAGAGTAATCCTCCCTATGGTGGAGAGGGATATAATAGAATAACTTAGCCCAGTTCTATTCAACAGGAGACACTTTGAACCAACTCTTCTTATTTGGATTCCATGTCTAAGTGTGCTAAGTAGCCTTCTAAAATCGCCCCTAATTATTCCCAAGTGCTGGCATTCATGCCCTCCTCTTGAGTATGAGCTGAGCTTAATGACTGGCTTCTAACAAATAGAACACGACAAAAGCGATGGAATATCACCTCTGTGATTAGGTTAAAAAGGACTGTGACTTTCTCCTAGCTGGCACTCTCTGGCTATCTCACTCATTCTGAGGAAGCCAGTTGCCATGTTGTGAGCTGCCCCATGGAGAGGTCCATGTGGCAAGGAGGTGAGGATGGGGAGCCTCTGGCCAACAGCCAACAAGTCATTGAGACCCTTTGTCAAACAACCTGTAAGGGACTGAATCCTGACAATAACCACTGAGTGACCTTGGAAATGGATCCTGCCCCATTTGAACCTTGAGATGACTGTAGCTCTGACTGATGCTTTGATTGCTGTCTTGTGAAAGACCTTGAGCTGGAAGATTTAGTTAAGCCAAATCCAGATCTGAAACTCACAGAAACTGAGTGATCGTAAGTGTGTGTTGCTGTAAGCTGCTAAGTTTTAGGGGTAATTTGGTACATAGTAACAAATAACTAATACACCAAGCAAAGAACTAATCATTCCCCTCTCTCCTCCTTTCCTCTCTCTCTGCCACTTCTCCTTCTTTCAAATGTTGGTTAATCATCTTCTATATGCCAGACACTATTATGAATGCAGGGGCTCACACACTTGTTAGAAAGACAGACACTAAACAAATGATCTAAAGGGTGAACTGACAGTAAAAGTAGAGTATTACGGAAACATGACAGCGGGACTTGAATTATTCTGGGAGATACTGGTCATCAGGGGAAGTCTTCTCAAGCCATAAAGTATGAATGGGATGATTTTAATTTGATTTCCCATGGAGTATGCCAACTAGGAAAGAATTCTCTTCCTAGAAGGCATCCAACTATCCAGATACACCTATATTTCTATAATGTGGTAATATGGCATTTGAGAATAGAAATATATATATATATATATATACATATATATATATGCCAAATACATGGGCCATTTGCTGATGCTCAAAGGCTTTTCTTTCTTAAATAAGTAATTCTTGTTTGCATGCTATTTGACCTATTACTGAATTTATTGCTTGTGTGCTGGTTCCTCTGCACTGCCCCCACCACCTCCAGAGGCTCTGTCTCTGCATTTAAGCAGGAAATTTCTATAATTATTTGTTAAATTACAAATGGCTAGGAACCTGAGAGTATTGAGAAAGCAAACATAATTGTTGATTATATCTGCCATTTCTTTTGGGGGGAAAGAAACTCCAAAAGTTTAAATAATAGTGATTGTAAAGTCCACTTCTATCAAAACACACAGTTGAGTTATATGAGGATGGTAGCTTGTGTGTATTTATTTTCATAGCACCAAACTCAATATGCAATATCCTTATTGGCTTTTTTAACCATCCTAGAGTTCCAGACCTGGGAGTATCATCACAAAAACGTCAGTGTGAAAAGACACCAAGATATAACTTAAGCTTGAAATTCCTGAGAACAGTTATGATAAGGGGGCTTAGAGCCGTAGTAATGGATGGATGTGTCCAATGCTAAACAGTGAGAAGTGATACAGGACATTGATAAAGGCAATAAAAATGAAAAAGATGAGAATTTATTCAACTGTGGGACAAAGGATTTTTTTTTCAACAAGGAAAAAGACAGAAAGTAGTTGGTAACGTAGAAATTATTGCTTAGGACCAAAGCTGTGAAATTTTAGAGTTGGATACAATAAAAAAAAAAGTTACAGTGCTGCCTCAAAGTGATTTGGGAGGTGAGTGTGGAGTAGACATTATGGCTGGTTCTTTTAAGTCATCTCTGGGTCCTGTCCTAGAAAATAAGAATAAAAAGAGAAAAAAGAAAAAAAAAACCCAACAAGATAAGACCTTTAATTCTGGATTAGGATGGTCTCCTTGGCAGAACTGTATGCAAAGCTAATGTTTCTAAGAGTGGGGGAAGAGGGATGGAGAAAAGGGGAGAGAAAACAAAAATCAGGAAAGCTATAGATGTCAACACAGGCAGCTTCTCTCCCCACTTCTGCCTAGGAGCTGATAAGATCTCTACTGAATGCTGACAGGCTATTGTTCATGGAGGGGACTGAAATATGAATATAATCAGCCTATAGCCACATGAGGAAAATACAAGCAAAATAGTGTTTTTAGAATATAGAAAATTCTAAAGTTCCTTAATAATCTTCTTGGTATAGTTCATTTTATTTATTCTTGGAACCCAGGGAAGAACAAGCAAAACTTTTTAATTATAGGAGAATTTAGTAGATGAGGAACACGCATAGTGAGATCCCATAATGCACTATGGTGACACGGTTACTTTTTAATTGTGGTCAAGGTCATAGATGTATTTGTTGGGAGGTTGCAAATAACAGAGGACATGACTCAACGGCTAAAGTAACAAAGATTTATTGGCTCATGGGACTGTAAAGGCAAAAATACTGAATAGGTAAGGCTAGACACGACAGCTCAATTCTAGCTGGCCTCTCTCAACTCTAGCTGGCTTCTCTTTTGGAGGCCTTATGTGTCCTTGTTCACATTTTTCAAGAAGGGTATGTCAACAGAAGATTAAGGGATCTTTTATAGACGCCTCCATCAAAAGTCTCCTTATGTGTTATTGGTCTGCATTGGGTCAGAGTCTCGTGTCTACCTCAATCAGTATGGACATGGGAATAGGGTCTCTTAATTGGCTGAAGCCATTCAAAGCCTCTCTCTGAAGCAAGGGAGGGATACTGTTATCAAACATAAAGGAAATGGATGCAGGCCATCAAAGCTCAGCAAAATCTTCTGTAATAGGCAATGAGCTCTTTCACATTGGGATGGGAAAGTGTCTGCCGTCCTCTCAGCTTCTTATATTAGGTGCAAGTAGAACGAAAGGTACGGCCTTTTACTATAGGCTAATAAGGAAAATGGCTCTTTCTCCTATTGAAAAGCCAACATGTTTAGTGCATTAGGTGGGAAGGCAATGTGGAGCCATTGGACTGGTACTTACTTAGGAAGGCTCCAGTTCCTAAACAAGTGCAACCACAAATCTGGCCTACGACTTGAAACTTAAAACTCTTCTAGACCTCTGATGTCAGGTAGCTTCTGACCTTAAATATTTTCCCTTCCTCTGAGATGGGTGGGAGTATACAGCATAGGTATGGTTTCTCTGTTACAAGCCTCTGAATATGTCGGAACTTAAAACTTTATGCCATTTTTTGAGCTATGCATAACCGAATGGCTGGTAAAAGGAAATATAGGCTATTATTTCTTCCATGAATGATTGAGACAGGGCCATAATTAATCAACAGTCATATAAATGCTGGAAGCTGGTAAAGTGGTTTAAATAGAAGGGAAGAAATCCTCCACACCAACCCACAGGTGACCTTCAACAGGGAAAATGGGTTTTATGCCATAAATAAACATAGTAAGTATAATGAACAGGAAGTGGCTCATTGTTAAAAAAAAAAAAAAGATCATCTGATTATCTGTTGCTGATTATAAAAATACCAGAGAACAATTTTAAGTATTCTAAAGATAACCAGAATAATTTACAAATGCCTTTATGCAGAGTAGCAAAAGAGCAGTATGTGTGTTAAAAAGCATACTGACCTTGCCAAAAGACATTTATAAGTTAACTTAGGAGAGAGCGCACAGATTGTTATACCATCCTGTCATTAGCCAACACTTTGAGCAACAGTTGTTAGTTAATTCTTGATTTCTGAAAAAAAAAGAGTGAATAATCTTTTCATTGGAAATGAAATTAAAACAGAAACATCTCAGTAGTGTTCTAACCACTCTTAGGTCCTTCACCATGAGTTCAGACTTTGGAGTTAGATACTCTGAGATCAGATCCTAGTTCTAAGACTTAAGACCTTGTGACTTTGGCAACTCACTGAATGTCTCTAAGCCTCGGTTTACAGATCTATAACATGAGAATAATAGCATCTACCTAATAGACTCGTTGTGGGAATTAAATGAGGAAATGTTCATGAACCCTACGTATGATGCCTGGCACATAATAAATGCTCACAACATGTTATCTCTAAAAGGGAGTATTTTTTTTCCTTTCTAGTTCCTAAGAAATTGTGCAAAATGTCCTACCTCAGGGATCAATGCTACAGGTTAACCAGTTTCTCATGACTCACCTTCACCTACTCAGTGAACAGAATTACATACCATCACAGGACTATTTGACCTGGTTTTGTTTCTATATTCCTCATTGTTCAGCACAGAACTTGACCCATAGTAGGTGTGTAATGAATATTCATTAGTGCTACAGTTTGCGTAATTGGTCAGCCACTCTGGCCTGCAGGATAGTGGTGATGATGATGTCCCTGGTCCCACTCTGGCTGAGGGAAGACTGTGTTGTTTTCATTTGTACATTTTCTTTCTCATTACCCAGAGCTTTGACCTGGCTTGCATGTTCCCCTCAGTCTTCCCCAGTACACCCACCCCAGCCACCTACCTCCCTGTTCATTAACAAACTCCCTTCTTGTCTTCAACATAATGTTCCAAACACGGTCTTAGCATAACTGGGAGCAAGACTCCTTCGACCATTGATGGAAAATATTTTTATGGCTGCAGAAAAGAGTTCCTGATCTTTCATTTCTTTCTCACCTTTCAAACCAGAGATCTTTACTTGTAGGTGATGAAATTTTATAATTGTATTCTTTTTTCCAGTTTCTGCAGTGAAGGGAAAAAGCTGACATTTCTGAGTACCAAAAATGAGGCATCATTGTGCTAGGTGCTTTTTTTAATAAATTACACAATTTAGTACTACTAATAACCTGAGGTATGTGGCAAGTATTAATATTTTCATTTTATAATCCAGGAAAATGTAGCTCAGAGAACCTAAATAAATTGTGCAAGGTCACAAGCTAGCAAGAGCCCAAACTGGGATTCCAACAGAGTTCTACAAGGTCTTAAAGTTGTGCTATTTCAAATCTGATTCCCTGCCTCCTCTATATTCTATGCTTTTGATTATATTCATCTCATACTCTAGTCATCTTACAGCACAGGTCAAATGCTGCAAATTCTTTTATGCCAATGCTTCTGACTTTGTTAAAAATGTTTCTCTTTTTTGAGAGCAGAGGTTCAACCAGTATTCTAGAAGTAAAATGAATCTTAAAAATCCTTAGGGAAAAACTGCAGCTGGGTGGAAGAACACAGAATTTGGAATCAGACAGACATGATTATCAGCTGTGCCTTCCTGGGAAACACAATCATCTTTCTGAGTCTAAGTTTCTTCATCTGTAAAATGGTAATTTTAATACCTAACCCAGAACAGTTTTGAGATGAAGTGAGGTAATGCTTGTAGAGCGCTGAGCGGCAGACTTCACACAGCCTGCTCCCTTCAAGCCCCATGCTTCTAGTCTGAGTGGCACACGGCTAGGTTGAGGCATTCTCCAAACGTCCATGAACCTCATATGTCAACTCCAAGAAATAAGGAAATAGGTGTAGTAAGGGGTGAAGAGAGGAGAATTCCTGAAGAACAGGGTTTGGTGCCTCCATTTTTCAGTAGCTTCTGAATTGCAGATGCTTTAAAAAACTTGAACTTTGTGGTTGCAAATGCACAAAGAATTAATATGAAGTGGAAACAAATGTGTATAGCATTCTAGCAACCTACGAGGCCAACTAGTTTTACCCAGTTGTAAGTTTTCTTCATCTGTCAGCTTACGGAATATGAGCTATAAACCAGCTTATCTACTTTAATAAAAGATGTTTTGTATGTTTGACCTTTAAAATCACTAATGTCAGTAAAGAAATTTATTTTTTCTTCCACAATAAACAGCAAAATGCTTCTATATCTCCAATTAAGAACACTCAGAACTGTTTTTGAACAAAGATAAATAAAACAACCTTCTTTATTTAGCATTTGTCTAAAGCAAGATAAGAGAGAAAGAGAGAACATGCACATTTTTTATTTTTTAACAGTCTGTCCATTTGTCATATGAATTTCTTTTTCTCAGCCACAAAGTTGGAGGCAGAGTGAGAGTTTAGGCAACCGAAAAACAAGTTTTTACCACGAAGATGGATATACTTTCTCCTATTTTTCTAACTCTGGAAAAAGATAAATCTCTTATCAGGTAATACTCATATACCCAGTACATGTAGTCCGGGCTTTAAGAAGGAGCATGAATTTCCCGACAAGTGAACCAGATTCCCTGGAATGTACCGCCCTCTCAGCCACAAATCCTGGCTTGGGAAACTCCCACTGAGCTTTCAAAACACAGCTGAAATGTCACCTCTTTTTCGGTTCTTGCCTGGACCAGGCCACAGATCAACTTCCAGGAGGGTAGTTAGTTGCTTGGTGGGGTCCCACCTTCCACAGCACCGTGAGTGTGCCTGTAAGGCAACTCCTCTCACACCCCCTGCCCACAGCTTCTAATAGGAATGCTCCTCCCATTGGATGGTGAACTCTTCAAAAGCAGGCATTCTTTTCAGTCCTCTGTTCCCAGCCAATAACAGCCCAAGGATAATTGTTTAATACACTCCACTGAATAGACAATTGGAATATTCACTATTTGGTTACCTACGGTTTTAGCTTTTTATTCTTTGTTTTCGTTATTGGTTATTTCGGTTATTTGCTCAAGACACTGCTATTTTAGCAGGGCTTGGTGGGGCAGCTCTGTCTGCTTCAGGTGATTTGGCTAAGATGGCTCTGCTGGGCCTGGAAGATCCCAGGTGGCCTCAACTGGACTAGACAAGGGTGAGGTCTGGGGGGGGGTCCTCTTTCTCTTGCGTTCTCTGAAACCTCTTTCCTTATGGCCATTCTCTCTAGTGGGCTAATTGACTTCTTGTATGGTGGCTCAGACAAGTCACAAGTCCAGCCCAGGTTCAAGGGGGAGGGGGAGATCATTTGAAAAGGAATGGAAGGAATTGTTGGTGGCCATCTTTGGCAGATAATTCACCACACTCTATAATTGCCACCTCACATCTCAGAGCTCTGCTGAGGACTGCAACCTACTCCCTTGCTTCTGAACGATTTCCCTGGTACATACTAAGTCCTTGAAGGTTTTAGAAATACTATTTTGCGTTAGCTCTGTGTGTGTGTGTGTGTGTGTGTGTGTGTGTGTGTGTGTGTATGAGAGAGAGAGAGAAAGAAAGACATACATACAGAGACATGGAGACAGAGAGAGATTGTGGTTATTTGACTTTTCTCTGAAAATCTATAAGATGTCCGGGTTAAGCTTGTTTCTGAAAGATTGGAAACAACAACTGCCTTAATTTAATGACTGTTCCCATACATGTATATCCTTGGGCTTTTGAAGAGTAGTCAAATTGTGAGAAGTCACATGAAATAAAGTATCCTTTATTGGGCTCCAAAGAGAAGTTTCTCCTTAAGAGTAGACAAAGAGGAACATCTATAATACTAATTGTGGGTATGGTATTATATTCACTTATATTTCATCTTTGCCTTATATACAACTATCTTTTTTTCTCCTTGAAGTAGTCATGATTCCCTTTTCTTTTAAAGAAAAGCTGTTTTGTGACTTCTTTTTAAACAAAATAAAAGCTACCTAAAATTAAAATGAAAGATAAAACAATTGCACAATTACTCAAGTGCTTATTTAAGCTCTTTGTTCTCCAAAGCCTTTTAAAAAAGTGATTTCTTTAAAAGTAGAGGAATCTGCAGGGTGCATGGAGTAACAGAGCTGAGAGGGAGGAGACCCCTATCATCATCTTGCCCAACACCTTCATTCTGTAGATGAGATTTATCTGTGGAAGTTACATATTGCCATATATGAAAAGTCAAGAAAAACTATTACTTAGAGAAATGTGTTAAAATGAAAAGTCACAGAAATTCATCTTTGAAATGTTATTTAACTTCATATATTACCAGTACTCTGGAGAAAAGTGGGAAGAGATATATATGAAGGCAATTAAAAACTCATAATTAAATAAATACCTTCAGCAAGGGAGCCTGAAGATTCTGGTTCCCTTTTCCCTTGAATAATAGTTAGATGAGGATTCACTGATTTAAGTACATATTGTAATTTGAAAACGTAAAAGCTACCTCCATGTTTGAAACCGAGAATGCCATTTATTGATGTCAAATAGACTGTTCCCACATAGAACAGAACAAGTATGCATGTGTAACCGGCCAGTCATTAGCTTCATATGGAATTTACTTGTTCTATCATTCATTCCCTCAATAAATGCTTACGGAGCTTCACTTACTGCCAGGTAACATTCTAGCCACTGGGGATACAGCAGCGAACAAAACAGACAACCCCTTTGCTTACAATGAGAGTTTATATTCTAATGGAAGGCTTAGTATTTTCTTATATTGAAAAGAAGAGTGAATGCTAAGTAGTGAATAACTCTGAAATCTGATTGTAGGTTCTGTTGAATGGGAAAATACCTCTTAACCACTCTGAATTTGTTTTACATGTTCCTTGTCAAACTGTAACACTTCTTATTTACCAGCACTTTTTTTTTTCTACATACCAATAATACAAACATTTTGCTGGACTACTTATAAATATTATTGTCATTATCATTGATATTTATCACTATTCCAGAAACATTAATCCTAATATTAGAATGATATAAAAAATTGTAGTATAGGGGCACCTGGGTGGCTCAGTCGTTAAGCGTCTGCCTTTGGCCCAGGGTGTGATCCCGGGGTTCTGGGATCAAGCCCTGCATTGGGCTCCTCTGCTGGGAGCCTGCTTCTTCCTCTCCCACTCCCCTTGCTTGTGTTCCCTCTCTCACTGGCTGTCTCCCTCTCTCTGTCAAATAAATAAACAAAATCTTAAAAAAAAAAAGAATTGTAGCATAATACTGGAAAGAACTTGCAAATCTATTGTGGGCATCCCCACCCCTTTTTTTAAAAAAATGTGTTCATTCTTTACGATCTCTTTAGTTGTTCACTTTTACTTTTAGCACAACATTCATCACATCCATTATTGTCTATATACCTGTATCCATCATTAAGCAGTGGTCTCCTTGACAGTAGAACTATGCCCTGTATTCATTCCTTTGTATCTATGGCATCGACCTAATGCACTCAGCAGATGTTTATGCAATTGATATCTTATTTAAGATTTGATTCTATCAAGGATCCCTGGACCTTGCAAAAGCCTTTTGAAGCAGGTAGTGTAGGTGTTACTTGCATTTTATAGACAAGAACCTGTAGTCACTGGAGGTTATTTATTATCTACTCAAAACCACAGTGCCTGTGAGGACTGGATAAAGAATTTATATTCTATGATTCCAAGTTCAATGCTTTTTCTCTGAAACTACATTATCCTACTAATATATCTATATATTTCATTATGAGGGGTGTGTCTTCATTACCACTCCCCATATGCCTGTTTTTCTTCACTTATATCTCTTCTACTTGCTTCGTCTTGAATCGACTCTTCAGCATTTACCCTGAGTAGTAGCGATAGGGGAAGGGAGGCCAGGATAAATAAATTGTTCCATTCTTCTCTAAAAGAAGAGTGTAGTTTTTCTATGGCTTGTACAGTTTGATAAGGTTTGAGCAGTAGAGTTACCTGGAAGAGTTCCAGGGCTAAGTGTCTCTTCTAGCTCGAGCTTGATGGTATTTTTCATTACGTAAAGACTGAGAAGTTTTGAGTGAGGTGATAACACACTTAGAAGATCACAAGACAACATGGAGGAAGAGAAGTAAAGTTATAGGGAGGTTAATTAAGGTACAATTATAAGACAGTAAAACACAAACAGTGACAGGCTAGACTGACTTAATTAAAAAGTGCAGAGGAAAAGGTAACAGAGAAGGAAAGAGATTGAGAAACAAACAGTGCACGGTGAGATAAAGAGGTTGTAGTTTTCATGGACTAAGACCGAAGTGTGTCAACAGACCACTGGAGGTGCTGGCTATCGAATCATGATGGTATCCAAATATCTGACTTACTGATTCAGAAACTCCTGGAGTGGGGCCTGAGCATCTGTACCATAATAGTGTCTTCCAGTGATTCCTATACACACTAAAGTGTGAGAACTCATAGATAAAAACAGTGTTTTTCAAAATGCTATGTGCATATAACCACATGGGGAACTTGTTAATACAGATTCTGATTCTTAGATCAGCAGTGAGACCTGAGGAGGTGTTTAACAACCTCCTAGTTGATGCCAGTGCTACCGGTCCATGCGCCACACTTTGAGTAGCAAGTCACTAGACACTGGGGTAACTGCTGTGATGTTTGTGCTGTGGAAGGTAAAATGGGGAAAGTGGATTTTGAGAAGCTTCATGGATTGATGACAGAATTCTCCTTGGCAGCTTATCAGGAAAATTTGCTAGAGATTTCAAATTACTTTTCAGTGTTTTTGTGGGTGGGGCTCTCATTTGGACTGGCCAAGAGGCAGCTTGACTCTGCAATTTCAGTTACAAAATTCTGAGTGGGAGACCAAGGGACTCCATGTATTTCTGATCGAGGCTTCCTACTCTGCCTTTCTAGCTTCAAATAGTTTGGAAAAAAAATGGAAGTGGATTCTTTGTGCAGCACATCATCCAGGCTAGTTTCTTAATGCTCATCTGTTTTATTCCTGCCAATTAAGAGCAACAGCTGTCTTGCAGGGATGGTGGTCGTTAGGAAGTGACACAGCTGTGGGATTTAGATGAGATAACAGTTGTACAGCCAAGATAAGGCATCATTGGAATGCAAAATGCCACAAGCCTGATTTATAGCACATATCCAAGGGGGAAAAACTTAAACCAAAATCAACTAAAATAACAGCTCACCCAATAGGGAAAACAAAACAAAATATCAACCCAGAGATGTTTAGCCTCAAAGTTAAGTTTTCTCAGACTATTTTAAAAACAAAATTTGGACTAAAAATTGACCTAGAGTGATTCCAATTACCTCAGTTGTCTAGTGCCCAGAGTTATGAATTTGTGTCTAAGACTTAAATATTTATGCAAAATCTGTCCTCTTGTTGCTCAATACAATTTGACATTTCCAAATCCCTAGGCCTTATTGTGTGGCAAGACGGTGAACTTGCTGAACATAAAAACAATAATCAGTGACTAATATTTGGAAAGTGGTATTATTATAGTAAAAATATCACTTAGCCAATTCAATAACTCAGTAACCCAATGGACTCTATATAAATATTTTCTTCTTCTTTAATGTGAGAATAGAACCATCATTATACTTGCATATTTCAAAAGGAATGTAACAGTTATAATACAATTAATCATTACAATTAAACTCTGCAATCTAATGTTTCTGATATACATCCAAGATACATCATTTTATCATCACTCAACATCTGAATCCTACTCATCTTTCATAAATCATACACAAATTCTCCATGAAGTCTTTTAGGATCCTCTCAACTGAAAATTAACATATCCCTACCTCGAATTCCCATCGCAGTTTAGCTGTTCATGTCTTATGCCACCCGTATCTTTCTCCTTGTATTTACAGTTACTTAAGCACATGCTTTATCTTCTTTAATCTGCCAGGCTTTTGAAGCCAAGATTCATGTTTGACTCATTGTGGGACCTATTTTGCTCTATCAAATAAGTATTGAGTAAGAAAAAAATAAATGTTGGTTCGACAAGCTCCCTTTGAAATTCTGGGAGGGGAGCATACTTATTAATTTCATTTTGATCAAAGAAAAGGGACTCCATTTTAAGAGAGATGTACAAGAGGGAGGCAGAGGATGGGAAATTTTGCCCAGTCAGGAAGATCAGGTAAATTACTGTAGAAAATGAATGGCTATAGTTTTAACTTGGTCATAGGCTTGTGAGGAATGCTAAACTTACACTTCAGAGTCGCTTAAACTTCTTGAGGGAGAAAGATTTCCACAAAATATTGGTTTTATACATGGGGGCACAGTATTTATACTGTCTCTCTGTGCCAGTGCATAGTACCTATATTCCCAATGTCTGATTTTGCCAGGTTTGTTTGTGATTTGGCTGAACCTGAAATATTACAGGATAGCTCCTTAGTAGAAATGGAAGTCATCTAGCTAGAACTGATTTGCTGCCATTCACCAAATTCAACAAAGGCAGAGTAATTATATAATACAATATACAATATGCTAAGGGACATAAAGAACTGGTATGTGATTTCAAGAGAAAAAAGAGTACTTTTGGTGTGATGATCAAAGAGGGCTTCATTAACCAATTAATTACCAGATAATATTTGAGTGCAGTGCCTATATTTCAAGTCCTATATATTAATCAATATAATTACACAAATAAGTGTAAAATCACATCTTAATAATAGTTAATGAGATAATCATTGCATAATGTTTGACGTATTACCTAGGACCTACTACGCAAATGATTAATAAATATCAGCTATTCTAATGATTGTTTTTTTAAAATATTTTATTTATTTAAGAGAGACAGTGAATGACTGGGACAGACAGACAGTAGGAGCAGGGGGAGAGGGAGGGACAGAGGGAGAGGGAGAAACAGACACCCTGCTGAGCAGGGAGCCTGATGTGGGGCTCAATCCCAGGATTTGGGATTATGATCTGAGCCTATGACCTGAGCCTAAGGCAATAGCTTAACCAACCGAGCCACCCACGTGCCCCTAATGATTGGTTTTTAATATAAAAAAGATGTTGTTATAAAAGGTGTTTAAACAAGGAAATGAAAATGATCAGAGAATGTTTTCTGATGTTTAACCTAGGATTAGTTTGTCAGAGAACTTGGAGTAGGAAGTGACTAGAATTAGGGAATCTATCCCCTCTCAAATCCAAATTACATATGTCATAAATTAGGGCATCTGTAGTGGGATGAGAGAGGTAGAAACATATGTCAGAAATGTATGGAGATAGAATTCACAGAGAATAACTAACTTGAAAGGGAGCAAGTAGATGCAGAGATTTGGAGCATGGGTGACCATGACAGTGGGGAGGGGGATACTGAAAACACTTGGGGGACACAGCACTAGAAGCAGGTTCATGAGGGACATAATGAATTACATTTGAACTAATGCAGTTGAGATGTTGAGATTCCGAGGTGGAGGCTTTCGGAGAGTGGGTAGGGCTGGAGATTTATATTTGGCAGTCACTAGAGTTATTGCTAAAACTTCTGGGATATATGAAATTACCTTTGAAGGACTGTAGAGGAAGGAAAAAGAAAATTTAAGAATCCCCTGATTCGGGGTTGGGAAGAAAAATGATCTGAGAAAGAGAAGGGAGGCTAGAAAGGCAGAAGAAACATGAATGTTCAGGGTTAATGCAACCACGGAGGGCAGGGATTCTAGATCACAGCAGTTTCAAATTCCTGGGGAAGCTTGAAGTGAATGGCAGCTGAGAAAGGAATTGGCTATAGGAGATCACTAATGACCATTACAACAGGGACAATTTTAAAAAGTTGCATGCAGGTGGCCAGATTTTTGTTTTAAGATTTCACTTACTTACTTATCAGTGAGAGCGTATGAACTGAATGCACAAGCGGGGGTGGGGGGGCGAGGCGCAGAGCAGCTGCAGGCAAAGGGAGAAGCAGGCTCCTTGCTGAGCAAGGAGCCCCGTGCGGGACTCAATCCCAGGACCCTGGGATCATGACCTGAGCTGAAGGCAGACAGGTAACCAACTGAGCCACCCAGGCATCCTGGTGGATGACCAGATTATAACACTCAGGAACTAAAGGCAGTGAATATGTACTGCTCTGAAGAGAAGCTGGCTGGCTAAAGAACACAGTAATTAAATTATTTAGGCTGCGGGAGCAGCACGGGTGAATAAAATTTTCTAGGAATGTAGGAGACCAGAGCTAAGATCTACATTTGAGGCATGCAGATGTTTTGCATGCTTTGGTCTATTGCTTGGCTAGATTAAATAATCCGAAATAGTGAGTTGATAAAATAAAATTGGAGCAGATGCATTCCAATCTGCACTGAACCTGGTACTATTCTGATTTGTTGTAGAAAAATGATGTAATTCCATTTCTAAATTACTGAAACTGGCTGTGGAATGGCAGACTAGACCTCTGGAGGTGGTCTCTTCTACCTGCTGGAGACGGTACACTTTGGCCAGACAAACAACACTCATGCTAGTCTCCTGGGAGCGGTAATGAACAGGGTAATAAAGAATTTTAATGTTACACTGACATGCTAGAGTGTCAGTCTGATTGTACCACTATGAATGGACCTACATCTATGTGTATTTGAAATTTTGATCCAACAACATAAGAATTACTGACTCCCATTTCTGGTTGGAGCTGGAAGCAATATTTTCCAAGGCTGGTAGAGTGTATATTACATATGCGCGAACGTCTGTCTATGTATCTATCTATGTATCTATGTATTTATCTATCTACACACACATATAATAGTTACTAGTTATTGAATGCTACTAGATTGAAAGTATGATAAAAGATGAATTAGAAATACCATCTATAATCATTATCCATACTTTACAAGATAAAGAATATTATCCCATTTTTATAAATGAAGAAATTGGAAATTTAGAAGTGAAGTCCATTGTCCAAGTTCACACAGCGGGAAATTGTAATTGGGATACAAACCTAGCACTACCTTTCATACTCTTTCTCCCTTTTGGATGTATAAACAGGGGACACACACAGGGATGAGGTATATTTTATAAGGGATAGGAGGAAGCTATTATTGGAAATTGCGTCCTGAATTGCATTGAATTCACGGAACGACCTAGTTTTTCTTCATCTTTTATGGAACTTGTTGCAGAAAAGTAGGAGTTGGGACCTCGTTTTTGGAAGCCAAGGCCAGAGATTTGCTTAGCATCATCCAGGCTACTAAGCCATGAGTAGCTGAGCCATGGCTGAGCAGGGACCACAGTGAGATCTCCTGTCTCCAAGTCTTTAGTCTACTGTCCCAGGTCTAGCTTAACATGTATGAGAAAAGGTGAATTTACGGATTTCTCAGTGATTTGCTTCCATCATTTAAAGGCTTCTTGTAAACCTCCGGTACCTTGAACTCGTGTGGATTTTGTTATGCTAAAAAGTTTTCTCAATAGGGTTCTGCCTATTATGTTTTGACTGATATTTCATTTTTCTTTTACAAACTGAACGATAGAAGGCTCTAAGGTGTATGGTGTAAAAGTAATTGCTAAAATAAAGAATGATCGCATGTCAAAGCGATTGAATAGGCAATTTAATTGGAAATACTGCCATTAGCATAAAACATTCCACTTGATATGGGTTTTATGTTCCCATTAAATAAGAGGGAGTTAACCTCTGCACATTATTATCAGCATCTACAAATGATGATCGATACTACAGTATTTTTGCAGTGATATTTTATTAAAGTAGCAGGAGTGTGATGATCCTTCGGGTAGTGCAAATTTATCTAGAACCAAGTCCAAAAGCTTCTTAAAGAAGTTTTGGCTTTTCCAAAAACTGGCATTGGTCTGCACTTACATAAGGCACTATTGCTCCTTTCATTGTGGCTAAACTTTAGATATAGATGCTGCAGAGATAAAACACCACCTGGGATATTTCTCCCTTAAAGCAGGACAGTAATTGTAACAGGCTCGGTGCTTTTGTGGGTTTATTTTAAACATTCCTAAAAAAAGTCGGGTTTGTAATTTTCCTTCAGATTACAAGCTGACATTTTGAAGAAAAAAAAAAGTAGCAGGGAATGCAGCACTTCTGCGTGGTGGCAGCTGATAATTACCATAGTGTGAGTGGGGCTAGATATAACCCAGGCATTTTAAGAAACATGGCTGATTACAGTGCTTTAAGAGTAACTCAATTCGGGAATTTTGCTTTGTTAGGCAAATTGAACTGTCTTGCTTCACGGATCTCATCTCACTTCCTATTCTTGCTTTTCAACTAAGAGCCACCTTTCTGTCTTAAATTGCAGGGTTGTCCCTGGGAAGAGCTATGTACAAAACTAAAAAATGAAATGTAGAAATCTTCTAAAGGAACAGTATGAAACTGATTCTCACCATGTGTAATGCCTCTGGAAAGGTCTACGCTGCAATAACATTTTGCATCATTTAAAATGTTTATACTCTTTTTTTTTTTTCAGAGAAAGTAAGAAATTGTTTTGTAGCTAATGTCAAAATTAGAAAATGTCACACTGGCCAGGCTTGGACATGTGCACACCCAGGGAACTATCAGAAGAAATGAGAGAAGGACAGTTCATAAAAGGAAAATGGGAAGATTTCAAACATGTATTTTCAACTATAACATACACGATTTACTTTTTAAATTAATTGTACAGTTTAGTTGCCCAGTTCTGATTGATGGCATAAAAATAAATTTGTCTATGGAGAGAGAGAGAGTGTGTGTGTGTGTGCATGTAAAAGAGAGAGAGAGAGAAAGTAACAAAGAGACTATACATGACATGACCAGGATGTTTCTGAGCACCTGTGGTTTGAAAGTCAGTTGAAGATCCAAATTCATAAAAACGTAGGCTGTAGTAACTGCTATTGCAATGAAAGGTTATTATTCAAAAGCCACATTTTTTATAATACATAGCAGTTGTAATTTGTTCCAAGTAAATACCCATTTCTAAGAGTTTGACCTAAGAAATGTCCCAAATGTCTATGAAAATGGCTGAAAATACTTGCAATCAGGGACAGATGCAGGTTATATGGAGTCCAAAGCCCTCTTAAGGAAAGAGACTACAAAATTATAATTATAAAATAAGAGCAATGGCTCTAGAAAGAGCTTTGAGGGGTGCTGAAGCTGAATTTCATTAGTTTTGTGGTAAATCCATTTCTACTCAGGAAAGGCTCTAGTTTATACAAGACTGAGGTAGAAACACCCACATTTGAGGATCTATTGTTCTTTCACAGATCGCTATGGTATTTAAGGCAGAGCTACCTTTGCTTTTATTGGTTACTTTCTTCTAATGACAGTCTTTCATCCCACTATGGCTGCCTTATTACTTTCTACCCTCTGACCTACCTAACTCATACAATACAACCCTGCTTTGTATCTCTATCACTACTTCTCCAAGCCTACATCTCCAGTAAATATTATATACTATCCCATAGTAATACAGCATTAAGTGAGTGTTATGAGATAAATTGAGTCTCCCCAGAATTCAAATGTGGAAGCCCTAACCCCCAGTATTTGAATATATTTGGAGACAGGGCCTTTAATGGGGGTGATTAAGTTTAAATGAAGCTATTTGGGTGGGCCCTAATCCATTTTGACTGCTGAACTTGTAAGAAGAAGAAGAAATCTGAACACACAAAAGAAACACCAGGGGTGCGCATGTACAGAGGGATGACCATGTGAAGAGGCAGCAGCAAGCCGGTGTCCATCTGGAAGCAAAACAGAGACGCCTTGGAGGAGACCAGCCCTGCTGGCTTCTGGATCTTGGACTTCCAGATCCAGAGCTGTAGGAAGATAAATTTCTGTTGTCTAAGCCACCATGTCTGTGGTATTTTGTTACAGTAGCCCTAACAGACTAATACAGTTAGCTGAAATGTACCAAATGAACTGTCACTAAGCAATGCCCTCCTCACCTCAGTGTGCTTGATAACATAAGAGAAGCTAACTGGCTATATGCACATCAAATATATTGGATAGTGAAATAACAAGTGTTTGCATGCATACATGCATCTAATTAGGGTAGATTTCAACAGGGATTTATGATGAGAAAACTTTCATCCTTACTTTCTTCCCTAGGACAATGTCAAATTAAAGAAAAGATTGTAGTGATGACATAAAATCCGGGTTTACTGATGATCAAATATATATATTCATTATGTCCTGATGCAGTGGAATTTAGAGAAACAAGAGATGACCAAAGTTCCCTAAATGTATCAGAGCACTAAAATCGTGATGGACATTCCTTTCTTGATAGAAGGGGTGTCCACAAGGTATAAAGTACACTTCTTTACATGGCATACATGCACTATAGAGTGGGATGGCTGTTTACCACAAGCTTCATAGGCTGCTCTCTGAAATTATAAAATTTCCTTGAGTTTAAGAACCTACGTGGTCAGATCTTTGAAGAAACTCCAGGAAAACTTGTTCATACAATCCACACCTCATGGAACAAAGGACTAATCTGTATCAGAAAGTCAATTTACTACTTTGTAATCAGTTATAAATTACTATCCTTATGAGTGTGACCGTTCGGGAGAACTAATTATGGTCTATGTGTATCCTCAATGAAAGCAAATGAAGAGCAAAGAGAAGTAGTTGTTCATTTTTAAAAGTTTTTAATTAATTAATTACAGAGGAGGGAGAATAAGAGAGAGGGAGAGAGCATGAGAGGGGGTAGGGTCAGAGGGAGAAGCAGACTCCCTGCTGAGAAGGAAGCCCGATGTGGGACTCAATCCCAGGACCCTAGGATAGTGACCTGAGCTGAAGGCATTGGCTTAACCAAATGAGGCACCCAGGTGCCCCTCTTTTTTTTTTTTTTTTAGGATTTTATTTATTTATTTATTTTAGAGAGAAAGAGAGAGCACATACATAAAAGTGGGGGGAGAGGTGGAGGAGGGCGGAGAGAAGGAATCCCAAGCAAATTATGTGCTGAGTATAGAGTCCAATGTGGGACTCAGTCCAAGGATCATGAGATCCTAAGATTATTATCTGAGCCAAAACCAAGAGCCCGATGCTTAACTGACTGAGCCACCCAGGCGCCCCGGGTAAAGGAGAGTTTCATTTAGCTTTAAGTGCCTTCTAATAAGCTGGTTTTCTATTTTCAGAATATAATTTCATTTGGATTTGGAAGACTACTTATTCATTCATCTATTGTACTATTCACTTATTTGATAAACATTATTTATTGAGACTTACAAAGGGCCAAACATTGTGCTAGGCATTAGGAATACAATGATGAACAAGGCCAACATTAACTCTGAGTGGAACTTATATTTTAATTGTCGTAGCTTAGCTAGTAAATTGTATCTACTTTTCCCATTGTGTAACATTTCTCTTTAGCTCAGAAGTACTAATCTTTACCATCAGTAGTGCTTATTTCCATAAATGTCTATCAAAATTTTGCGTACATCTAATAAAACCCTTTTTGGAAGAGCGGTTCAAGTGTTCTATGAAAGATTAAGGCATTCCAAATTCAAGGTTCCTATGGCTCACACTTTAAAGCACTAAGCATCATAACACAAAGTGACAGAAAAATGAATCTGAAAAATATCTCCAAGTAAACACATTTATTTCATAATTGGTCCAAATGCAATTAAATGTTGAGATCTATGTATCTTTTCCCTCCTGTGCTGGAAGGAGTCTCCTGGGCTAATTCTCTAAAAACAGAAGAAAAAAAATCTAATTTCTAGGGGTTCCTATGGATCAATATTCTCTTTCTAGTGACACCAAATCAAATGAAATTTTGACTTGTCTGATTCTATGGATATATGTGAAAGACACCTATTCCTCTTGTCACGACTTCCTTGCCTACCCTGCAACTTACTAAGATTAAATTGTCTGTCCTTGATGAGCCACAGTCATAAGTCATAGTTCTTGATGTTCACACATGTATGAAATCATTATCTGGTTTATGAAGTTAGAAAAAAGAAGAGAAAACATCTAATTTCAAGGCACATTCTATTTTCTGGGTTGATTCCCCAGATTTTTATTCAAGGAGTGAGCTTGTAAAAGAATTGCCTGAGGTGGAAATGTATGAAGGCAAAGATGTACAGAAGCAGCCCTTTATCTAACCATATCACCTCTCAGAAGCCATGACCCTGGTGAATTGGATAAAGTGGCTGAGTGGCACAACAGCCTGGAGGGTACAAAAACTAGACATCTGAGGAGACTTTCTTGTTTCAAGGATCTACCTAACCTACTTTAAAAATATTCCTTTAATGGGGAGTTTAAAGGAAGTTCCTTCCTATTATGAGGTCAACAACTCCCCAGTTAGATCTTCCCTTTGTCATTTTGGGTGACTTTAAATGGAATATTGTGATATTATCTCTGAAGAGAAGCCTTTTCTTTTGGCTTGCAGATAAATTAGATATTTCAAGAAGAGCAATTCTCTGCTTGTAGACACTGTGTACTTATAATTTCTTATTAGAGGCTGAACTAACATTTAAAAATGCTACTACAATGCATGTAAATGCTACTGGCAAAGCTTTTATGGCTATTAATGCTACTGTAAAAATATGCCTTCATTTTAAGAACTCTAGAGGCTTTGTACATCTGCATAGCTCTTGAGTTCCCTGCTTTGTGGGGGAAGAGCTGATGGGGAAGATGAGATCTTTACCTACCTTCTAACCTGGTTTAACTTGGTGAGAGGCCTGATTAGAAAGTAATTTTCCTTACTGTAGTTTTGCTATACTCAGTTTTATTACCCTCATAAGTTTATTAGATACATAATTGTCCTCATGAACATATTTTTAAAATAACCATTGCTTAATCTTATATATTTGGTGCACTGTATCTTTCTTTATTCACTTGTGGGGATAAACATTTTATTTTGGTCCTAGATCTTTTCATGCTGGTTAAGTGCAGATTGAAGATATACACAAATAGAATCATATCAAGGGCCTTTGGGCATTCAATTTTTAAAGTTTTGTAAAATTACACGTGATTTTATTTCTCCTCCAGCACAACTGAGTACCTCCCCAACAGTGATTTCACTGTATTCTTCTCTAAGGATTCTTAGTGGTTTTAAAGGGTATCATCAGAATTTCATATGGTTCCATACACTTTTGCTGAAAGGGATGAGACTCAAGAAAACATAGTCTTCGGCTCAGCATCATTTACTGAATTAATTAATGAGATGTAGAAGGATGAGCTCCCACTCAGGTATAGTTTTATGTGCAGGGACTTACTGAGGGACAGAAATTCATGCAACATTTGGCCACACTTAATCTCAACCTTAATCTCTCTCTCGAGAGTGGGGAAAGGAGCAGGACTGATTGGTATTAATATACCTATCCTGCCTAACTTTCTAAGCAAAATTCAACATGCTATTTATGAGAGCATTTGAGCACTTAAGATGATTATTTCCCTCTGTTTATGAATTTTGCACTATTTCTAGGCACTAGAATATATCAATTTAAAAAAAAAACAGCAAAGATAATTTCCTTAGAGCTTATGATCTAGTGAAGAAGTAGGAGAGCTTGACAATTAACAACAGATATAATAAAAAATAAATAATGCAGTATGCTATCCTATATTCTATGTACTATAGTATGTAATACATATAAAGAGGAAAAAGAAAAAAAGGGGGATTAGGATGTTGGGGGAGGTGGTTTGTAATCTTAAATAGGCTTTGCAAGTGGGTTGCATAGAGAAGGTGACAATTGAGCTTGAAGTAAGTGAGGGAGTGAGCTGTATCAATATTTAGAGAAAAAGTGTTCCAAGCAGAGGAAACAGAAACCACAATGACACAAAAGTTGTACAGCATCCCTAAGATATATCAAAGGGGCTAGGGTGATTGTAGCAGAAGGAACAAAGAAGAAGCAAGGGGCAGGTCACATAGGGCATTAGCTGAGCATTTTCCATTTGCTTCTCTGAATCCATTCTGTTCTCTTTCCACCCTGTGCAGTGCCTTGGAGGGCCAACATGTATGGACTTTATCAACAAGTTCTTCTGCCCACCAGCTATCAGTGGGGTTTAGCCAATGTGAGTTACAGCCAGGGAATCTGAGGGCTGGAGAACAGTAAGTTCAGGAAAATTGTTCTCTGGCTTTCTCCCTGTTGGGTTGCTGTTTGTTGACTTTACCTTTTTACCAAAGGCCAAAACTCCAGTCAGGCAGCCCTCTTTCCATGAAGCTACTCCCCTGGGCTCAGGTAATTGGTAACTGTTTTCTCCTTTTGTTCCAATAGGACAGGAATGGTAAAAGCTCCCCACTGTTGCTAGCCTCAGGGCAGTGCACCATCTATAATGATTTTTTTTAACCCTCACCCTCACCTTTGTAAATTATCCCTTTATTGAACTCCTCTCAATTGCCAGTTTATTTTTACTACCTATATTCCTTCTAGGCCCTTGACTAATAAAAATATTATTGATCATTATAAGGATATTGGTATTTACTCTGAGAGATGTGGATACAGAAGAGTGACTTTTATTTTTAAAAGAATCAGTCCATCTTATTGAAAATTGTCTGTAAGAGGGCAAATGTGAAGCAAGTCGAACAGTTACAAGGTTACTGCTGTAATCCAGGTGAGATACATTTCATTTGTATCCAGCTATACAGGCCAATCATTCTAAATCAATACCAAGTCAATCTCAAATGCATCCTTTTTTAAATGATTTTATCTATTTATTTGAGAGAGAGAGAGAGAGAATATGAGTGGGGTGGGGAGGAGCAGAGGGAGAAGGAGAAGAAGGCTCCTACTGAGCAGGGAGCCCAACAAGGGGCTCAATCCCAGGACCCTGAGATCATGACCTGAGCCAAAGGCAGATGCTTTAACTTACTGAGCCACCCAGGCACCTCTCAAATGCACCTTACAAACCCTGCTACAAAACCATAAACCATTACCATGGCCTAACATCCTAGGTGGCTTGTAAGAAACAATTTCTCCAAAGTGGTTCTGGTTCTATTAAAGCAAAATCCTGTGTATTACTAGTGGAATAATTAGTGATTATAACTAGAATTTTTAAAATGGAATTAAGTACCCATAACTTATTAAATGTCATTCCATTTTTTCTTCATAGGTCATTTGCTCTCTGCTTTAAGAATAAAATGTATTTTAACACATTTTTTTATTGTTCTTTTAAAGAATTAACCTTATTGTCATAAGAACACTGCATATGAGATCTATCCTCTTAACAAATTTTTAAGTGTAGAATACATGATCATTGAATATTGTTGTGATATTGCACAGAAGATCTCTATAGCGGTTATTCATCTTGCTCAACAGAAACTTTATGCCCATTGATCAGTAACTCTCCATTTCTCCTCCTCCCAGCCTCTGCCAACCATCAGTCAATGCTTCGATTTTATAAATTTGACTATTTTAGGTAACTCATCTAACTAGAATCGTAGTATTTGTCTTTCCGTAACTGGCTTACTTAACCTAGCATAATGTTCTCAAGTTTTATACGTGCTGCTGCAAAGCACAGAATTTCCTCCTCCTCCTCCTCCTCCTCCTCCTTCTTCTTCTTGTTCTTCTTCTAAGACTGAATATTATTCCATTGTGTGTATATACCGTATTTTCTTTATCCATTCATCTGTCAATGGACATATAGTTTGTTGTTTCCGCATCTTGGCTATCGTGAATACTATTGCAATGAACATGGAAGTGTTGATTGATTTTTCCAACAGAATTTTTGAACACCTACTATATTTTGTTCTAGGCAAATGTTTCAAAGTTAAGGAAGATGGGATGGCAGTGGGGCTGGGCAAGTATTAGTTGAATACAGACTGACAAGAGCTGTAATGGAAAGATACACGAGGGTTGAGAGGCTGTAGCAAGGAGACCTGACCTGGCTTGGGGGTTTCCATGGAAGACTTCTCTTGCAAAGCAATTATTTCATTTTTATAATGAATAGAACTATGTTCTACCTATAGTAGTGACAAATACTTTCACCAAGAATAGGAGTTCTGCCATACTTGATAAAACCAGAATTCTTTTAGTAAATCTCCCACTTGGTTTACTTGAACACAAATGAGGCTACTTACTAGTCTGGTCAAAGCAATCGAGGTCAGATATAATCTACTTGCTCATGGTTAGGTTGTGGCCATGAGGTTAGACTTATGTTAAGGCCCCTCTTGCAGATTCTGTGTTTAATTAGTTACGTACATGACTTATTTCCCCCAAGTAAATTGTGTTGGGTTCTGAGAGAAGGCAACCGAATTTCCACATATTGAGTACAAACTCTGTGCCAGGCACCGTTTCAAGAATTTGAGCGCATTCACTCTTCTCTCTTTCCTCAAAGCCCACATTTGATCTAGTCTGTCAGCACTACCATGAAAAATATACCTCCAATCTGACAACCTCTGCTTTTTCTGCTTTGGCTTAACCTACCACCATCTCAAATTTAGGCTTGTGTAATGGTCTTCTAATTGGTCTTCCTGTTTCTACTCATGTGTTCCCATAATCAGCTCTCCACACAGTGGCCAGACTGAGGTTAAACAGTTAATCAGAGCATGTCACCCCCCTATTCAATGTTCTCCAGTGGTTTCCCTTTGCCTTTCCAAGCAAATGGGAACCCTGTACATTGATGGCAGGTCCTGGAGGATCTATCCTTTGACTTTCCACCCATCTCCTATTGCTCTCAGTCTCTTTCATCATGGTCTGGCCTATTGACATTCTTGGTACACTCTAAGTATGTTGCCACCTTGCTGCCCTGGCACTTGCCACTGCTTCTATTTTAGTCATACATACCCTTCATGTAGATGATCACATAACTCATTTCTTCTGCTTATTCAGGTTTCTTCTCTAGTTCTCAGAGAAGCTTTGCTGATCAGCTGATTCAAAATGCCAATCTGTCCCCTCAGTTCTTCACTCTTGCTCAGCTTGGTTCTTCTTCATAGCCTTTACCACTTTCAATACAATGTGTGCTTATCTGCATATTTTCCAGGATATAAGTTCCAGGAGGACAGAGACACTTTTTTTTTTTTTTTTTGAGGATCACTCCATATTCTTAGAACCAAGCATGGTGTCTGGTACATAAGCGTATTCTACAAATGTTTCCAGAAACACTGACTGACTGATCTCATCCCAAACTTCTTGCCTATGATGATTGTCAAAAGCAAGTGCTGGAAGTTCAGAACCACTCCCTAGTACTGTTTGCATTGCTTTCCGTGCTTTGAACATAGTAGACATTTAGCAAATATTTCTTGAATAATAAATGGATATGATCATGAACATTAAACTCTGCAAGTTGCTGTGGAGAGGTAACACAATTTTATAAGTAAGTGCATGGTCTTTGTGGTTAGACTGGGCTGTTTGAATTTTATATCTGCCACTTGCTTTGTCAGACTGAGCAAATCACTTAACCTCTCTGAGCCCGAGTTTCCTGGCCTGAAAAATTAGGTTTATCATAGGACCAGCCTCAGGGAGGGCTGTTGTGAAGGTTAAATAAGATAAGAATGTATGCTGCCCTGAGTCTGCACGTGTTATCAACAAAATAACCCTCCCTAGGTTTTGTTAAGTAACCTCTTCTGTCCATTGGGGTTTCTTGTGGCAGAGCAGTTATCTCAGTCAATATTTCCTGTTTGTCAGCTCCCCTAGTAGGTTTTAACCTTTGAAAGGCAAGGACTCAATTTTATTAATCTTTAAATTCCCAGAACCAATACATTGAAAGTCCTTAATGAATCTGTTTTGAATTGAATAGGACTGAATTAGAGGTGACAACTCTTATTCTGCAAGAAGAGGGGTACTGTGACATTGACTGGTGTCAATTTCAGTGAGTCCTTAATAAGTATTGATAAGGCATAGACACATATCCACAGGCATGTTTGTGAAAAGTTACTAGCAAAATCCATTCTAGACAATCTGTAAATGGGGGTGGGGTGTCCTTCATTGTAGTGGTGGTGGTGTGGAAGAATAAATGAGTGCCTGCTGGAGGAGAAAGTCCCTCGGTGCAGACCTTGTCCTCTTCCCCTGCCACTACTGGCTTTTGCCAAAGCTGGCCTCCAAAGGCTCCGGCTGGATCCCTTACCAGTTGTTAGGTACAGCCAGTTGTGTCAGCCAAGTAGTGGAAATTTCTATTCAACTTATAAATAGTTGAAGAGCCTGTCTTGGTGAAATGTGAAACGAGCAAATATTCCATTTTCTCCTGGGAGGGTGGATCAAGAATCGGTGTATGATGCTGTCACGTCAGCTGTGTCAAAGCTGTTGTCCATGAGGACACACAGCTATAAGTTATTCATGGGAAAATAACAAAGACTTAGCCTTAGCAAATGATAAGCATTCTTCTCCCGAAGCTGGATCTCCAGCTAGAAGCTGAGGCACGTGGGGTCACCCTGTCAGAAGTAGGAATGGACCTCACATTCTTTAGGGTTAGTGTATTTTGCAAATGCAAAAATGATGCACTGAGTAATTCAAGGAAGCTCTGGGAACTTTATGCTCTGCCTGGGGACATGGCGGTGGGTGGGTGGGGGGATGATGGCGGTGGTGGTGGTGGTTCTTTTTTTCTTTTCTATGGGAAGCAGAGCAGATATTTTCAGTGCCGATCATGTTTCTAGCCTGGCTGAATACCAGGTGTTTTTTGTTTGTTTGTTTTGGGTTTTTTTGGTGTGTTTTCTTAATATTGTTTCCTCATATATTCAGGTCTTTATTCTCTGCTGCCTAGAACTGAAAGATCTGAGAGAAGAGGAACTTCTCAGAGTGACATTTCATTCTTCTATGTGTAACTATTATTATTTAAAGAAGATATATTTCACAGAATGAATGAGAGTTTGTAGAAAGGAGTGCTTTTTTTTGGTCTTTGACTTGGAGGAGCTCGGGAATCTTCATAGTGGACAGTGGAAAAAAGTATTGGTTTTGGAATCAGATACAAGTTCAAACTCCAGGTCTTCTCTGAGACCCCAGGAAGGTTACCTAACTTTTCTGAGCTCTGTATTGGGGGAAATTAAGCCTTAGAAAGTTCTTACTAAATGACACAGGATGTCCAAAACATTGAATACTCATCCTTTGTATATTAGATGTTCAACAAATGTTAATTCCTTTTCTCTTCCAACTTTTCTCAGAAACAATAGTCTCCTCCTCATTATTGACCTATTTGAATATTGGTTTTTTGTTTTCTGATTACCCTTCTGGTTATACTCACTACTCTTAGGATAAATTCAAATTCTTTAGCACAGCCCTTCTTATGTCTCTTGTGCTCCGCTATCCCCCTCCCTCACTGGCCATGGTTACCCTTTTTTGGTCCTATCTTCTCCATGACACCTAGCTAACTCATTCTTCAACATGTACCTTAGCTGAAACTAACCATGTACCTTTTCCGAGCCTCACGTTTGACTTCTGTGCTCCAGTGGCACCTGTTACTGTCTCTTATACAGCTCTTATATTCTGTACTTGATTTTTCTGTATCTTCCACCAGACTGTAAGCTTCAGGTACCCACCATAGTGACTACCAAATGGTGAGTGATTAATGAATGTGTTGAATGAACAGATAACTGAAAGACTAAATATCTTGAAGGTAGTTAAAAATGAAGACTTTTTGTCAGTACCTAAGGTACGTCTGGGCCAAACATTAAAGTTTTACTTCTCTTTTGGTGCAGAAAATTGATAGCTTATGGATAATTCTGTTATTGGGGTAAGAATACAGACTCTGGACCTTGATTGCCTAGGTTCAAATCCCAACTCTGCCACTAACTGCTGAATGATCTTACATTAGTTACTCAATCTCTCTGTGGCTCAGTTTTTTCACTTGTAAAATGAGGATAATAATAATTCATATTTCAGGGATTACAATGAAAATTAAATGAATTTTTACATGTAATGAGCTTATAACACCTGTAATGAGCTTATACCAGCACATGGCATACTGTAAATACTAAAAATTTAAAAAATTTTAAAAAGCATTCTTACAATTAAGTGCAAAGGACCAGATGTAAACTCTGAATAGGGCAGGATGCCCATAAACAAGAGGCATTATAAGATTGAAAGCATCTTATTACCCTTCAAAATCTGACAAAACTGAAGAATTAACATCTCTATAAAAAGTAATATCACAGCAACTGCTCCTTCTCCCCCTCCTATGTAGAGTGGGTGAGTTTAGTGACAGACTGTTTTGGAAGGAGCTAGAAATATCAGTTTAAGAAATGCTTGGCAACCACTTTAGAATGATTATCTGACTTTGGGAGAAAGGGAGAATACTGAGGTATTCCTCTTACCCAAATTTAGAAACGTCATGGAGGCATAATGAATCATCTCTTAGAGGCTTTAAAAACATTTTTCCCATACTAAGTGTTGCCTATTTTTCCATTGCTGGCAATTCTGAATCTCAGGGTAACCCACCAAACCCTGAGGAAGCTACCCAGTTTTGTGAATGATGGGAGCTTCTTCAGGTCTAGTTCCTTTACCACACCTGGGTGGACATTGTGCTCAGGTCCCCAGCCTCTCTTCTACTCTGTGGATGGTCCAACAAAGGTAACCCCATTCCTTCTATCAGCTGGGAGCTCAGACACAGGCCAATGCAATGCAATTAAAGGGATTTTGGTGAAAGAACTCAGTCTTTCTCTCCTGCTGGATGTGAACAAAGAAGCATGTTGCTCTGATTGCTGCTGGCAGCCATTTCCCAGCAAGGCCACCAGCCTCAGGATGAACCAATGCTGTGATTGGCAGCTTGGAGAGGTGGTAGGAAGTGCATCCCTGACTACAAGGTTGAGCCACTATAGTCTGCCCTAACTCTGTAGTTCCTCTTTTGCATGACACTTAACTTCCTTACTGTTAAGCTAGTTTAATTTGGGTATCTGTTATTTGCAGCCAAAAAAGTATTCTAACCAAACAATTCATCCACTCTGCCTTGTAAGGCAGTTATTTATATCCATGTGGGTGTCCCTATTAGATTGCCCATAACCTGAGGGCCACCACGTCCCCATCCATTTTCATTTCTTTCAAAACATTTAACATAGTTTCTTACAAATAATCACAATTTCACTACTTGTTGATACATAACAGTGTTGAAAGCAATATACCCTGATAGCCTTCAGCTCCGTTTAACGGAAATGAAGCCCCTATTAAAGCACAGTTTGCTTTTTTGATCAGTAATCATAAAAGCCAGTGCTTGGCAGAAGTAAATAAAAGCATGGTCTTTCAGTATCTTTTTCAGGTGGCCCATGCAATAGCTGGATATAAAAAATCTTAATACGAATTAAACCACTGAATTATGTTTTCATAACATGCAACCATGTACACTCCCCCTAGCTTTCCTTCTATCAGGACTAATTTCAGGCAGTCTGTTTATCAAGTGGAGATGAATTTTATTGGTGACAAATGCACTCCTGCATTAACAAATTAAGTGCGCTCTCAAAGGAGAAAAAACAAACTCGGAGAAAATTGGGTTGTCTGTTCTTGAAGTCTAAAAAAGGACTTCTTTCCTCAGGGGACATTCAGTATTTTCATAATCACATAGAGAGGAAAACATGTGCCTCTTGGGTATAACATTAAAATAAATTAATTTTGCTGTCTTATTCGTAATGGCTAATGGCAAACTGGGAGTGTTTATTTCTAGACTCCTCTTGCTCATAAAACCAGGTTTCTCTATGACCTCCATCTCACTAAAGATGAATGGCTGTGTCAACTTATAGGAGATGAAGAATGTGGTCTTTGTTTCTCTATTTCTGGCTTATTATTAATAGGTGAGTGGTCATGAGGAATAACAGGACCCTAAAGCCTCAAGATCCTGACTTCATGTCACTAGCATATCATCTTCTGCTTTTTGCTCTGTTATTCTTGGGATATAAAATGTCTTCTATTCCTTAGAAATATCCTGCCTTATGATCAGACGGATGACAGCTTTCGTTCTCCTCTATTCGGCCTAACTTGTGAATTGTTTTTATCCTTCCTTCCACCTAACATACACTCACATAACACACAGGCTTTTCTGCATCTGTTCTTCCACGAGAAGCATCTATCTGCATACCCATTCTCCTGAAAGAGCAGAAATGTCACTCAGTCATGTGCAGCACTTCTTGGGCACTCTCCCAATCTAGTGTGAAGAGGCACCAATCCATCACAGACAGAGATTACTACATACGGGAGCTTCTAGTAAGATGAGATCCCCATTATATTTTTAGTGCAGGACATTATAATTTTAAATACTTGACTTTCATAATGTTCAAAGTATTGGAGAGATAGGAATGACCTCTGCAATGGACACAGGAGTCACCAAGAGATTCTGAAAAATAGCAGTGTTTCCTGGAATTTCCCCAGCTTAAAATCTTATTGTATGGAGAAATGTTATAGTCATTGATGGGAACCTACTATTTCCTCACAGAAGAAATAAGCTTTTATAAATAAATAGTTGTCATGTGATCACGAGCAGATTTGTACAAATCTGGGAATATTCTGTGGTCCCATACATATGACTGTTACTTTTGTGCTCTCTTTGATTTTTTTTCTAAAGTTATTAATAGTGATAGCATTTGGTTAAGAGTCAATACTATCCAAACCTGTTTTATACATAGTAGTATGCTCACTCACTCAGGGTAAATATTTCTTTCTAATAGGTTGATTAGAGAATACACGTTTTTTTTTAAATGTACTTATTTGCATTGAACTTTTTTGAAGGCGTAGCCTTAATCGCAAGGTAGAATTAAGCCTGAGAAAAATGAAAATAACTCTTACAGGAGATACTGGGAACAAAATACTAAACTGAAGTTCCTTTTGGAAATGAATCCCCCTAATATCTGGTCAGTTAGAAACTGGCTGAGCTGCAGCTTGGTCTTGTCCTTGGTCTCGTCCCACCATGGGGCAGAAGTACGTGGCCAAATACGGGAGATCAGAATCATAGAGAAGATAACCACTTTTTGCAGGTATACCCAAGCAAGTATAGAGAGATGTGTTATCTAATCCAAAATCATTTTTCATGTATAAGAAGAAACTGTTCTTTAGTAAAAGTGCTAACACATCTCTTGAAGCCATTTTTCTGGCCTTCAGGTTAAATTTTAAATCAAGATTAAGAAAAGAAATTGTCTTGTTACAACACATTCTGTCTCCTAACCTATTCCTGTTAGTTTTAAACATGATTAACCATTTGACATGACTACCCAAATGATAGACTGTTTGTATTAAACACATATTATGATTTATTTTCCTGTATATAATTAGGAATAATCATTGCTGCCAGAATCTAGAACGACACATCAACGATAAGTAGAGGTAATAGCAGCTGCATGTAAGACAAGGCGTACAAATACCTGAAGCCTGTAATTCCATCCCCCTCCCACCCCTTGTATTTGTGTCATGATGCATCTTAGGTAGCACAGACCTTAGGTAGTCATTAAAATCACATGAATATTCTACTAGGATTTAATGCAAATGCAGAGGTATCTCACGGGTGCACGGACTGTCAATATCGAAAAAGGCTAATGATTTAGAACGCATTTTACCAAAATAAGATTTCTTTTTAGGAAGCTTGAGTTATACATCGTCTTTATATTTTTATGCATTTAACAGGATATCCGCTCTGTGCTGAATACAGTGCTCATCACTTTGGGGGATACCCAAAAGACTGAGTGACTGTCTTCCTTCAAGAGAGTTACAATCTCCCCGAGAGGTGAAAACAAGGCAGAACAGGTGGAGCGAGAAGAAATGATATCATACCCATTTACTGTTTCCTAAATTGTATAGTCTGGAGAGCATCGGCGTTGCAGGAGTTTGGAGAGAGATCAGGAGAGACATGGAGAGGATATAAGTTGGAGCTGAAGTTTGATGTTTAAGAAGATTTATATAGGTGTAGACAGGTGTCAGAGACGGTTCCCATGATTTACAGGTTTCATGACTTAGAATTAATTAGATTCTCTATTATCTGAATTATATTACATTCTCTCACTTAGCCAGCATTATCTAAAATATAGATAATTGCATTTAGCTTGAGAGAGAGATTCAAAGGAAACAAGAGGTATGCTCCCCTTTCTGATCAGACTGAGCAAAAGAACATACATTCATCAAGCTACTAGATAACAAATACAAAGAAAAAGTCTTTGGTTTTATCTCTATTTTAATTCCATGGGTATGAGGACCATATGGCTTAAACTTCCTAACTTTTTCTCTACTCATAATTTAAAACATTCTACACAGTAGGCCAAATAGGTTTTGGACAATCCAAAGACTTTTACAGGGTTCAATTTGGGGCAATGTTTGGCAGGTAAGTTTTTTCAATTTTGCTTTCATTTGACTTGTTGAAAATGAAACTTTATAAAGCCATAGATTTACTCACTTACAATGTTCTGTAGATTATGTTTTAATTCATGTAAAGACAGATATTTTTAAAAAGATCTATGATCCTTTTATTTTTGATACTAAACATTATTTTGTTCATGTTGGCTGATTATCTATTTCTATCTACAAAACACAAATTGGGCATTCTAAGTCAACGACTTTACAGAGTCATTTATGCAAAACATCTTAATCCAGTCTTGCCTAACATTATAGCTAAAGGCTACGTTTAATTTTAGTGACTTAAAATGCTTTATAACTGATTCGTGCTGACTTGTATAAGGATAATAAATTCCCTGAAGAGGTGTTGAGATCAGGAAATAGTAGCCCTGATTTTATCTTTGAGCTATTTGTGGTCTTTGAGGCCTTTTTTGGGCTGTTATTTGTGAGAAAAATTACCTCCAAGATCCTTGCTCACCCAGATATCACAGAGTAGTGAGGCCTGTAAAGGGTAAACCCCATGGTTCAGGGTGCACAGAATTGTTTGTGTGAAAGGAGCAGAAGCAGGCGCATGCTCTTTTCTAACCTGGTCGAGCTATAATAAAGACCTTCCTGTGATTCTGCAAGGGTACAATCAGAGAGAAGTACTCAGAATTTTAACTCTTGGAGAGCCCCATCACAGGATCATCTCTGTGCATTGGCACAAGTATTTTTATGCTTTCCCTGATTTCATAACCACAGCTTATGTTATCCAGATGTACCATGAGAATCAAATCACAAACACAGTTTTTATTTTAGGCTCCTGTGTAATTACATCACCTAGACCTATTGGGGTATCTTGATATCACTACTTGCTCATAAATACTCTTACAGAAAATAACATAATATTGAACCAATTAAATTGTTATTGATTTGAGACAACAAATAACGTAATACTTATTGCCAAGATATTAAGTATTATGAGCAACATGCAGGTCATAAAAAAAATCCTAACCTCAAAAAGAATGTAAGATCTCGTAAGAGATATTAGGACAAGAACTTACCAAACACTGATCAAAAGAGGAGAGCTATGTGCTTTGAAGTTGTGATAAGGTCCACGAAGAAGAGAAATATAGAAGAGAAATATAGAAAAAATCAAGAGAAGAATGTGTGTGTGTGAGAGAGAGATGACTTCTGAGTCGGAAACATCAGAAAAGGCTTCACAAATGAGGCAGAACTAGAAATGGGACAGAAAGGGTGAGTAAAGCAAATGTGATCTTCTGATTTTACAACTGATTTCTAATTTTGCTTTTTCTTTTTTTCTTTCTTTTCTTTTTCTTTCTTTCTTTCTTTTTTTCTTTCTTTCTTTCTTTCTCTTTCCTTCCTTTCTTTCATCTTTCCTTTCCTTTCCTTTTTTATTTTTTTGTTTGTAAATCTTCATTCCTGAGAATGGTTTCATTAAAAAAAGTCCTAGAGGCCCGTAAGTGAATGATTGTGCTATGGAGTAATAGCATCCAATATATGGCAGATCACTAAGTATAAAAATGTGATAAAGAACTTAACTCTGTGACACAGAACTGAATATATTCAGCTGACACTGGCCACACTTTAAGAGGGAGACGAAGGGATGTCTGTGTAGTATCACTTATTTGGCTTATTATTATAATTACAATTTATTACATTGGTTATTGTCATTGAATCCTTTCGTGCTGGAGTTGTGCTGCTGTTGATGCCCTTCCCCTAGAAGGATAGTGTTACAAGTCTTGAAAGGGTCCTAGAAACCATCTTATATGTCCCTTTCCCTTAAATTGTAGATGTCCAAACTAAAGCTAAGCCCAGAGAGAAGCAAAGTTTCATCTTTGGTAGCAGAATTGAGATGTGAACTCAGTTTGGTAGAGCTCAGTTTCCTAGAACTCATTTCACCATGCATAAAATAAGACACCTCTTTAATATGGTTTAGCTTAATTGGGTGTGTCTTAGCTCTGCAAATGTATAGTTTCTGTAGTAGTTGTAGTAATTTAGTAACTTTCTATTTTGACTTATTTTGTTCTTCATAAAACCACTAAGAACATATCTGAAACAACAGTGTCAGTGGCCTTGGTCTTTACCTCCTGTTAATGGGTTTAAATATACATGAAAATAGTTTTGCATAAGGCAGTTAAGATTAAATACATTCTGAAAAGTTCCATAAAATCCCAGTGTTGATGTAAAAGGTTACGCTTTAATTTCTAAGAAGTCTTTTTATTTGGAGATACATGCAGAGCTCACCGGTACATTTTTTGGTTATTCAGGTGTAATATTAACTACAATAATACAAGTTAAGTAGAATAAATTATAGAAGTAATCTCATTTTATAAATTTATTACCAATTTTAAGGCAATTCTCATTTACTGCTTCACCTACTTGTGAGGCCACACGTAAATAAAGCTTGTCTCATATCGCACTTTGACTCATATTATGTGTCAATAAGTTCACTTGAACCCTGAGACTGTTGGAAAAAAATAATTATAGATAGCGTTCTAGGTTAATGAGTTTAGACCAATGCAACTTCTGAGGTTGTTTTATGACATACAGTGTAAACAGAAAAAATAAAAAGGATAAGGTCGCTTTCTTGTAAAAAAAAAAAAGTTATGTCTTCTTTGATAAAAACTTTTTTATTGAGGTTATCGTAACTTCATTAAAAACCTCACAGGTAGTATTGCAGGGCACTGGGTCCAGGAAGGAAAGGCACTGGGGTAATCTCCATGCCTTGTGGAGACAGACACACTGATTGGAGGTAAATCTACCCTTTGACTCCATAATCAAAACCTCAGCATTTGTCACAGGGAAGTAATCTAATAAAGAAAACATATGTGGATGCAAAGGGATTTGCTGTGTCCTCATTCATAACCATGTATAATGAGAAAAAATAAAGTTCGTATCTAGTAACGTGGCATTAGCTGAGGAACTTATTGTACATCCCCTGGGCCACATAGGACAATGGAGCTAAGAGTGCCTTTGAAATTTTTTTTCTCAAACGTTGCTATTAAAACATTTCAACAAGAAATGTGACAAAATGTAACAATAATAAGGTGATCTTCAAAATACACATGACTTTTTTAATAGAATTATTAATTTTGATATGTCACATGACATCAGACCAAATGCATCAGCTATTAGACTTTGAAATCAAAATGAACAAATAAATGCATTGCTTTGATTTCAAAATGAAACAAAACAAACTTAAGCACTGTCTTTTCAAAGAAATGGCCCAATGGCACCAGTAAAATAATGCTATTATATAAAGTTGTGAATTGTACAATAAGCCTAGATGAAAGCATTTACATAATGTTGTAAAATTAGCGTCTTTAAAACACTGCTGCATCTTTCAACTCCAGTAATTCCTAATTATATGCTAAGGACTCCCACCCATTGAAACTGGCATTTGCTGCTTCAGAAGGAAGACAGACACAACTACTAGGACAAAGTTGTCCTCACTTGGCTCCAAATTTCATCTCTCTCTCTTTTTTTTGGAAGTCCACAGCAGGCAAAATCCTCTAAAAGCCCCAATACTGTCAGAAGCCACTTCGCAGAAAAAAAGTTTTCACCGAAATTCAAAAATTTGACTTGGTAAACCAAGAGCAAAGCTTAGCAAACGGAGGTGCTGAACTTACACCCTGCACCACACTGTAGAGGAATTGTGATACCTTCCCGACAGCTTCCTTCCCACAGGGCATTCAAGGACCTTTGAACACTGAGGGGCTTAATTAAGGGAGTAGGTCAGGGAGGATTTTCAAGCAAGAGCAAAGATGAGGACTCTAATGGGCTCACAGTTCTGAAAGGAGGAGGGGCAGGTGTCCTGCTTCTGTCCAGACTTCTGGAAGGAGCTATCTCTCAGGCTCTACATCTGGGTGGCCCTGCCAGAGGAGATGGAGATGGTAGTGTGATACTTGGAAGATGGAAGGTCTGCGTTCCCTCTTCACTGCCTCGCCCTCAGATCCCCTCCTACCATGCATCTCGGAGATCTAAAACATTGTGCCTGAGAGAATGTGACATGTAGTTGAAAACTGCCAGCCTTCTGCCAGGAGTCATCAGGGTGCTGGGAGGGTGGCCCCATGGTAGAGACTCAGGTGAGAAAGGCTCAGAGAATGAGCCACTGGAGAAAGCGCTGAGCCCACAACATGAGAGCAAATCTCCCTGAACAGAGCTTGACAGTGTTTGATCTGGAGACTGGGTCGCATCACCATCTGGGAATACACCAATTCTGGATGTAGCACCTAAGACAGGAAGATGAGGTATGTGGCCAAGAATAGAGTCCTCTCAGACCAGAGGCTCTGCCGTTAAACCAGGATGCTATGTAAGTTCTGAAAACTTCCATCTCTCTTAAGAGAAAGGAGAAGAACTGCAGATGTGGTGGGGAATGGGGAGGTAGGGAGCAAACTGCTAAGAGCCTGAGTTTGAAAATAGAAGAATCTCTTTTCCCACCATTAGCAGAAAAGGAAGCTTATAAGGCCTAGGTTCCTTTTAACTATAAGAAATAAAGAAGTTCCTATTTGTGCACACCTGTGTTCTCGTGTCTTAAGAAATAAATACCTGCTAAAGTTTTGTGTGCATTGCACGTGCATACGTGCAGGGATGTGAGTGTACAAGTATAAACCTCTAAGAGAATGAGATTTTTTTTTAGTGATTCTCTGGCCTCAGAAATGCACTGAGGCCTAAATTACAGTGGATCAAGCCTGGACAGATGAGTGGTAAAGATTTGGGGGTAGCAGGTGCCGAGGCTATAAGAAAGAGAGATCTATCCTTGGCAGGATAGGTAAGACATGGTCAGTAATCTCAGATTCACTTTTTACCCAGACAGGGTTGTAGCTTTGGAAACTGGGGAATGGCTAGCAATTTCTTCATCTGAGGTGAATCAGAGCTAGTCTGGTAGTTGGGAGAAGAAACTAATTTGTTTAGATCCTTAGGCCAGGACCTAAGAATTCAGAAGAGAGAGAGAGGGGGAAAAAAAAAGAAGAAGAAGACGAAGAAGAAGAAAGAAAGACTACAAACCATGGTATTTGTGGCATATTGCCTTTGGGTTATTTTTACTTTGTTACCTACAAAAGTCAGGGATGCAACTGGCTGGCCCTGGGCATATGGAGGGGACTGTTGCAGCTGGTTAAAAGAAACCTAGGGGCACCTGGGTGGCTCAGTGAGCTAAGCATCTGCCTTCCACTTGCTTGGGTCATGATGTCAGGGTCCTGGGATGGAGCCCCACATCTGGCTTCCTGCTCTGTGGACAGTCTGCTTCTCCCTCTCCCTCTGCCCCTGTTCCCTTGCCCCGCTTTTACTCTGCCTTCTCTCTCTCTCTCTGTCTCTCTTGCTCTCTCTCAGATAAATAAATAAAATCTTAAAAAAAAAAAAAAAGAGTAAAAGAGACCGTGGTTACAAGTGTGCTCTGGGAGCAGGTCGGATGAGAAGACGAGCAGCAGAGTGTTGCAGAAAAGTAGACAATGGAGTTGAATGCATCTGGATTTAAATCCTGGGACTTCTGTTTACTCAGTGTGACCTGGGCGAGTCAATTTCTTCATCTGCAACATGGGGACAATTACACTCGCACTGTCAAGAGTTTCCATAAGCGACTCCTTCTCCGGCGCCTCTCTGCTAGGTGCTTGGGTAAGTGGCCTGGAGTACCAGAAAGAGATATATTCTTTGTGGGGGATTGTTTTTCTTTCACCTCTCTTTTTGTTTTCTGTGTCTTTACCCATTATATAGATTTCTGTAGTTGCTGTAACCAATTACTGCAAATGTGGTGCCTTAAAACATCAAATTTATTCTCTCATGGTCCTGGAGGCCAGAAGTCTAAAATCAAGGTACTGGCTGCCTACCAGCTGTCGTGGGTGAATCTACTCCTTACCTCTTCTAGTTTCTGCTGACTGTTGGTACTCCTTGGCTTGTGGTTACATCTCTCTTCTGTCTTCACACCACCTTCTCCTGTGTATGTGAATCTCATCTCCTTTTATGTCTCTTCTAAGGATACATGTGATTGAATTTCGAGCTAACCCAGACAGCCCAGGATAAACTACTTCTCCTGTGATCCTTAACTTAATCGTATGTATCACTATATAAGGTAATATTCACAGTTTCCCAGGATTAGAGAGTGGATATATATTTTTTTCTGCCTGAAACTCTAATGCCTCATGTAATTGGATGAGGAGGTGGGGCCTTCGGGAAGTGCTTAGGTTATGAGACTGGAGCCCTCATGAATGGGTGAGTGTTTTCATAAAAGAGGCCCTGCAGAGATCACTTCGCCCCTTCCTCCAGGTGCAGATATGATGATAAATCTGCGAGCTGGAAGCGGGCCCTCCACTTGACCCTGCTGCACCCTGATCTCAGACTTCCAGCCTCCAGAACCACGAGAAAGAAATTTCTGTTTGCTTCAATCACGCAGTCTGTGGTGTTTTGTTACAGCAGCCTGAATGGACTAAGACATCTTGTAAGAAATTTTTATTAAAACTAAAGCTGAACAAACCAAGATTTCAGAAACACATTAGACTTTGCCTTAAAGTGGGCTGAGGAGAGAGTATGTGTGGGAACAGGGGGCCTAGTTGTCAAAATCAAGGAGAAGAAAACCCCAACGATGAGCACTTGAAGTAAAACAGGTGGGAAAGTGAAAAGGAGACTTGGAAGAAAGAGATATCTTTAAAAAATGCAGTATCACTTACTTTCCCAGATATTCTGACACATTTAGCTCTAAAGTGAATCCCTAGAAATCAAATCCTATTTTGCTACTGATTTCTACTATGTAACTGAAAGTATGCGTCTGCAGAAAAATCTTCTCTGTCATCTGAACTGAAACTTTTTTCCAAGAGACTTACGGCCATGCCCATTCCCCTAGCATTGTATCTGTTTAGATACGGATAGCATAAATGTTGCTTACTTTACCCTCTAAAATTGCTCTTGAACTTGTGGGAGGGCCTTCCTGACTGGAGTAATCACGGAACTGTGTATTGGCAGCTTCATTGATAATCCTCTACAAATAATATTTAAATATGACCTTTAGACGTAAATGAAATAAAAAACATATTTCCTACTGTTTATTATTCTGTTTTTAAAGAGTATAGATACATATAAAAACATATCTGTATTAAAATATAAAAATAATTCTATATTTAAAGCTCACTTGAAGTGAAGGACTTATATGCAATTAGCAAAATGTTGTTTTATTTTTTGTGTAGTCAGATTTTTGCCTGCAAAGAAATCATCTTACGCTTATTCTTAGAGACTTCTTTCTTTCTCGTCCTGATATCAGCAATAGTTGTCCTTTTCCAGAGCACTTTGTTTTGTTTCGTTTTAATCTCAGTGACACTGTGGATTGTGTAAATGACCAGATTTCTGTTTTTATGTTGATAAATACATTGTCTGTAAGAGTATAAGGGAATTTTGACATATATTTTTGCAATTCTGCAATTTCTCTTTCGCTGCCTTTTATGTTACTACTCTCATTTTGTCTTTTGTGTACATCTGTCCTGAGTTGAATTATGTCCCTACCCCCCACAGAAAAATGTTGAAATCCTAACCCCTGATACCTGTGAATGTGACCTTACTTGGAAATAGAGGTCTTTGTGAATGTAATCAAGTTAAGATAAAGTCATGTGGTTCTGATGAGACATTAGGAAGAAATGATGAACGTATTTTTGGAAACTGGAAGAAAGGCGATCCTTGTCAAGAAGCGTTAGAAACATGGCTAAATTGTGCTGTGCTGGTGAGTGGAAAGCAAAATTTATCAATGTTGAACCTGGATGTTTAGCAGAGGAGACTTCCAAACAAAGAGTAGAAGGTGTGGCCTGGTTTTTCTTCACTGCCTACAGTAAAATTCGAGAGGAAAGAGATAAACTGAGGAAGAAGGTGTTAAGACAAAAAGAAACCAGAACCTGATGATTGCAAATATTCGAAGCTCAGCCAGATTGTGTGCTCTGGAAGCAGAGCCAAGGGTGTTGCTGGACAAACCTTCCCTGAAGAGATCAGGTGTGTAAGTCATTTAAGCAGAAAGAGAGATGGAGTTGTCCAGGAAACATCTATGGGAAACCCTCATGTCCAATATTGAAGATCCCCATGATATCCATGAAGACTGACACAGTTTTTGAGAATTTTATGCCAGCTGAAAAACTGCCAGCCTAGGCTGAAAGGAATGAAGATGAAACAAAGCGAAGGAAGAATGACTGAAGGCAGAACCACGGATGCACGGGCCATGGAGAGCAAGGCAGCCATCCTGGAGAGACCAAAGGACAGAACACTGAGCCACAGAGGATCATTCCCATGCCTTGGAAAACTAATAGGATTTGTCTTCCTGTGTTGCAATCTTGTTTTAGACCAGAAATCCCTTTATTCCTTCTATCCTTTCCCTTTCAGAATGAGAATGCCTAATCCTGGACCTGTCCCATCACTGTATTTTGGAAGCAGATAACTTGTTTTCTAGTTTCATGGGTCTGTGGACAGAGGATAGAAGATACTTAGAGTCTCATCCATATTTAGATAATTATTTAGATGAGATGTGAAAGTTTTTTGAATTGGTGGCATTTCAATGAGAATTTTGGATTTAGAGTTAATGTGAGAAGGGTCTAAGCCTGTTTGGGATGTTGAGATGAGCAGAAAGACATGAATTTGGGGGCGGGGGCGGAGGCAGACTGTAGTGGGTTGAAAAGGGTCCCTCAAAAATTCACACCTACTTCGACCTGTGATCTTATTTGAAAATAGGGTCTTAGCACATGTAATCAAGTTAAAGATAAATTCATACTGTGTAAAGGTGGGACCTAAATCCAATGTGACTATCATTCTTATAAGAAGAGGAAAGGACAGATAGACACAGAGACACAGAGAGGGAAGATCACACTGTGAAGATGCAGGCAGAGATTGTGGAGTTGTGTCTACAAGCCAAGGAATGCCAAAGAGTACAGTCAACCACCAGAGAGCAGGGAAAGTCAAGAAAGCATTATTACCAGAGACTTCAAAGGGATCATGACTCTAACATACTTTGATTTTGAACTTCCAGCTTCTGTATCTGTGAGAGAACAAATTTTTCAAGCTACCTAGTTTGTGGTATGTTGTCACTGCAGCCCTAGAACATTCATACAGCATCCATGTACTTGAGTTGTGTGCACGTGTGTACTCGTGCACAATATGAGTGGTTTTACATATGAGAGATGCTATCACTTCCTTCAAATTTTTGCCATCTAACTTAATTTTTAACTGAAATTATTAAATAAATATTCTTCTCCTATATTACTCAGGTTTTATCTCTTTTTTTTCAAGGTAGTTATTGAGATATATCCTCTTTGGATAAAAATGCAATGAGTTATATTGCTTCTAGGACAATGACTTAGGAGAGATTTTCTGAACCTATGTATTGTCCTGACTCTGCCAACAATAACCTTGATGGTATTTTTCAGGAAGTTGCCTCAGAATTCCAAACAAGGCTCAACATGATTAGGGAGCAAGTGACTTCTGGGCTTGAGAGACCAGAGATTCCCTCTGTGTGGGTGTTTCATTAAGATGAAGTGCATCTGGGATTTGCTAAGAGATGGGTCAGGCCAGCACACATCCAGGTTTGTCCCTCTATGGCATCTGCCCTATTTCATGTGGTCACAGAAAGCCTCTGGGTGAGACAGCAAGCAGATGCACTGGAGACATTTCCTAAGACAGAAACAGATGAGTGACAAAGGCATTTTCCCTCCTCATTTCCATTTCATGCATTTCAGGGTTTGGCAGGGGTGAACTCTGCTTTCATGTAGATGATAATGCAATGCTGTAAAGGAATCAAATCAAGTAAGATTCTCTCTGAGCTATAGACTGCTTCCTGTTATTTTTTTAATGTTTTCTTTTATTCTTGAAAACAGACAACAGTGAATCTTAAAAGCAGGGAGGCAGCTTTTAAGTTTGCTATCGTTATTCAGATCAATTTGGAACCAAGTCCCACCTCCCATCTCTTCAAATTTTGACGTATATTCCCTGTTGGCCACTGGCCAGAGCAGAATTCAGGAAATGATAAATACTCATTTATTCCCAGACACAGCAGTTAGTGCTGAAATGGGTGTCAGCATTTACAGTCATTAAATCTACCACATTTTTTGTGTTTATTAATATCAGCCTGGGTTAATGGGGGTATCATCTGCACTAGAGATGGTCAACTTTTGCTAGCTTTGGGAACAGGCTTGTTCTTAGAGACTTTCCTGGACCAATGGTCCACATTTACTGTCTTCAACCTTCAGCAATGAATTATTATTTTATTATTTTTTACATTTTACATTTTTATTTATTTAACTGAGAGAGAGAGAGGGAGTGAGAGAGGAGGGGGAGGAGCTGAGGGAGAGGGACAAACAGATTCCCTGCCGAGCACAGAGCCTGACATGGGGCTTGATTCCACAACCCTGAGATCATGACCTGAGCCAAAATCAAAAGTCAAACCCTTAACTGACTGAGACACCCAGGTGCCCCTTCAACCTTCAGCAATGAATTATAACATGAATTCCAGATTAGGTTGAACCAATCTGGTTTAACACCAACTTCTTATAGCTCGGTATGGCAAATATCAGAAAACTCCAGCACATCTTAAAGAAAATATCTTTAGAAGAGGAGAACAGCTTGTTTGTTCTAGTGCTCAAGAAGACAAGTGTCTACGATTTTTAAAATTCTGAGTGTCTTGGGGTTCATGGGTGGCTCAGTTGTTAAGCATCCTACTCTTGATTTTGGCTTAGGTCTGATCTCAGGGTTGTGAGATCGAGCCCCGCTTGGGGTCCACACTGGGAGTGGAGCTTGCTTAAGATTTTCTTTCTCCCTCTTGTTCTGCACCACCCCTATCCTTCAAAAAATTCTAAGTGTCTTTTGGCAAATAGATCAGTCAGAACACAACAACATTTTTTTCTCACTGGACAATTGGGTTTATCATCAAGCTAAAGTTAGTGCAAGAAATACAAACTAGGGTTCTCAATTTCTTGCTATGTTTTCATGCATTTGCTACTCTGAATTGGCCTCAACCAGATATCACATAACTGAGAAACACCTTACATTCTTGTATTTGACAAGCATTACAAGCATCTGAGGCAATGAGTTGGCACAAATACACCAAGCCTTGGCAAAAGCATGGCTGGGCTTGACATGGTGTCCCATACAGACAGCACCTGCCCCTGAAATCAGGCCCAACACTCTTCAAAAGAAAGCCCCCCCCCAAATATGTCCTTCTATTTGTTAATTTTTAAATTAAAGATGGACTAAAGAAAAAAGAAAGCACAATTATGTTGGTTTGGACACACATACAGCTATACAATTGACTTGAAATTACAAAGGTAAAAAGCACACTGACTAAATTATCATTTAATGGTTCGTAATAAAGAGAGATGTTTGCTTGCTTTCAAAACAGAACCCAGAAAAGGGAATGCAAGGTATGAGAGCATGACATGAAAGCACAGAGTGATATTTTGCTGGATTAAGTAAAACAAAGCACTTGAAAAGTTAGAGAGGTGATTCCAAACAATGTATAAATATACAATTTATACATTAAAGCCAGCCTCTGTACCTGGAAATGTAAATGTCTTTAATCTAGCAAATTTATGTTTACTAAAAAGAAGATGTGATCCTGTTTCTCCACTGTATTTTTTTCCCTTTTGAAAATTATAGATTGTTTATTTATTCTTTCGTGTACTTTAAGCTCCGTGACATCATTAACAGGAAGAGGGGGTTTTCATCCAAACTAGAAGAATAAAAGGGATCAAACTTGGCGCAGTAATGATGGAAACAGAGGGAAAGGAGACACTTCATGGTCAAATTATTGCAAACTGTAAATTACATTTTTCCCCTTTTATACAGATGTTTATTATTTTATTTCCAGATAGCATCAGATGTTTGCTAAGATACAATGAAGTATTAAAAGTAATTCAGTATATTGATTCTACGACATGCTTGATGCCATCAGGTATCTGATACCAAGCATGGTACCTAGAAGCAGAAACAACTCATGAAACACTGCGAGCTTTTAAGATAGAACATTTTAAACAAATAAATGCAGCAGCTTTGGAGTCAGACAGCTTGAGTCTGAAACATGCTGCTATTCAACAGTTGTGATCTGGGGCATTTACTTAACCATACAAATTTTCAGTTTCCTCATCTGTAAAATTAGGATAATAGTAAACCTAACATATGAAATTGTCGTGAAGACTAAATGGGGTAATGCATATAAAGCCTCAAACAATACCAAGCACATTATAATGGCTTGATAAATGTTAGCTAGAATTAGTGTTGTTGTGCCTGCTGAAACACTAATTTTCAATGAGCCATACAGCACTTGAACATCATTTGGGAACTGATCCATGATGCAGATGAAATCACCAAGGATTTGTTTTTGTTATTTGCATGAAAAGGGAAAATGACAGCTAACATTATTCTTGTCCATCACGTGAGCTAGATTATTTTGGTACTGGCCCTTGGCACACTTCATACCTCCTTGGCTGTATCCTGTTTTATAGGGACTGGAAGACTGAGAGCTTTACATTTCTCTGTCTCCTTTGCTAGCAGGGTTCTGAATCTGTATTAAATTCCATCAATGAAATACATATGTATAATATTTGGAAGGCAGAAGAGAGGCAGAAATAATGATGTGTTGACCTGGCTCATACAAGCTCAAAGAAAGCAATTGTGAGCATCTCTTCCCAGCTCTGCATTCAGTGGCTTTAAATCAGTGGAAGTGGGAGTATTTACTCCACAAAATTGGCAAATACTACAAATCAACACTTTACTTCTGCCCAGTGCTAGATATTTCTAGCACACCACTGGGTAGAAACTATATTATTAATTTACTAGTATTGGCAGGCAGATAACCGGGAATTAGTAGAAGTGAGGTTTTGCAGTAATCTCTGGGTGTTCCTCTGCTTATCATCCCCTGTGTCAGTGCTGCAGACATCTGTGAGCACTGGGGGCAATTAAGTTGAATTCCTGACTAGTGTTATAGTTGCAATTTTCTGATTGTCTGAATCCAGTGGTAAGCCTGTGCTGTGCTAGCCTTTGCCCTTCCAAGAGTGTTAAATTACTTCTTGCTTAAAATACCTAGAGGGGAGCCTGGGTGGCACAGCGGTTAAGCGTCTGCCTTCGGCTCAGGGCGTGATCCTGGTGTTATGGGATCGAGCCCCACATCAGGCTCCTCTGCTATGAGCCTGCTTCTTCCTCTCCCACTCCCCCTGCTTGTGTTCCCTCTCTCGCTGGCTGTCTCGATCTCTGTTGAATAAATAAATAAAATCTCTAAAAAAAAATAAAATAAAATACCTAGAATACTTTCTGTTTTCCTGACAAAACTCTGATAATACATTATCACTTAAATATGTGAATGTCAGTATTATTATCTTGGCAAAACTCATATCAACTTGAAAAAATTAATAAAGGTCAGTGATAATGAACACTGACTATGTATCTGAGGATGCCATCACCGAATTTACCTGAATGTGAAGATAAGCTCAATGGAAGAAAGGAAACAAGTGAATGTACAAAACGTACTTATAGGGCATTTAGACTTGAAGACTTCGGCACTTACAGGTTTTAGAAAATTTAAAATCAAAAGGACAGAAAAACTGCTTAGCACTTTGAGTGAGGGAACTTTCTTTTTGCTTTTGTGCAGTCAGAGAGTCAATAGCCGTTGTCTTTGAATAAACTGAGCTCTTTATAACAGAGTTGAACTTATATATCAGCAACCAAATTAACATATTAAAAGAATATTAATGAAAATCCTCTATGTTGAGTTTTGTGGTAGTTCAGGGGAATATAAAGATAAAAAGATATAATTCTTGCCCTTAAAAATAGTATAAAAGAAATAGTCAAGTATAATCCAAGCTAGAAAGTCACAAATTTCTTACCAAAAAAACAAAACAAAACAAAACAAAAAACCAACAACAGATAAAGAACTCTGTGAATACTAATGTGAGAACATAATGCTTCCAGGTGAGTAACTCAATATTCTTTATTTAGTTTTCAGGCTGAAGCATGAATCAATTTTAAAGGACTAAATGGAAACGAGCACTGAGGTTGTTTGATGGGATGATAATGTGGTACAGAAGCTAGGCAAAAATGTAGAGGAAGGAAAGTATTAATTCTGCAATTACTTCTTAGTATATACTATGTGCCAAGCTGACCCTGCAGTGATGGTCAATGTGGATATAACCCTGCCCTCGTGGAGTCCACAGTCCAGTGGATAAGACTGACAAATGTACTGGGTTGACTAAAACCCCAAATCCGTATCCTCAGGAATGTCAGAATGCAACCTTATTTGGAAATAGTGACTTTGAAGATATAATTAATTAAGGATTTTGAGATGAAATCATCCTGGATTTAGGGTGTCTTTACAAGACGAGGAGAAGACAGAGAGACACAGAAAAGAAGTCCATGTGATGACCAACACAGAGACTGGAAGCCAAGGAAACCCAAGAACCACCAGAAGCTGGAAGAGGCAAAGAGGGTTTGTCCCTCATACATTTCAGAGGTGGTGTGACCTTGCTAAAACCTTGATTTTGGTCTCCTGGCCTCCAGAAATGTAAATAAATTTCTGGGTTTCTTTTTTTTTTTTCTTTTTAAGTTATCAAATTTATGGTACTTTTTTTTACAACAGCCCTAGGAAACTAATACCATGAAGTAAATAAATGGGTAGAATGCTGTAATGTAGGTGCTGGAGTAGAAGATTAAGTAGTCTGTAAGAGTGGATAGGGAAGTTGCTAACCTGGAGTAGGTGAGGCAAAGATTAGCTAATGCTTTCTTGAAAAGAGACATACGAACTGAGGTCTGAAATATGGGTAGGAGTTAGGAGTTAGCAAAGCCATATAAGTACACAGAGTACTCCAGGTAGAAATTGCTTGTGTGGTATGACAGAGGCGTGAAGAATTTAGGTCATTTTTAACAAGGTCATTTTGGCTCAATTATGATCAGTGAGTATCAGGAAAACCAAGAGATGAGGCTAGAGAGGTAATGGGAGGCAGATGATAAAGGAACTTTTAAGCCATGCTAAGAAATTTGGACTTTAACCTAGTAGCAATGGGAAGGCATTGAATGCACTTAGAAAAAGAAAGAACCTGAAACTTTTGGCATGTCACTTATGGATACCATGTGGAGAGTGGATTGGAGGAGAGGGGGGCAAGACTGGGTCCGGGGAGATTGGTTGGGAAACTTTGAGCAATGCAGAGGTGAGATGAGAGAGATTCGGGCTTGGCTTGTGACAGTAGGCACATAGAGGAGTGGACTTTGATTTGAGATATGTACTGATTATAATATTAATACTAATAATTACAGTATTTACAGCCATAGGCAAAAATTATTGAGTGCTTACTATGTGTTGGATGTCATATTTGCATTATTTTATTTATTTCTCAATAGTCAAGATTTATATTTCCATTTTTTAAAAGGTGACACTGAAGCTTAGAAATTTTAAGCCATTTGCTCAAGATCATGCAGGGACTAATTTGCAGAGCCAGGACCAACACTGTTCTCTAAACTTCTGAACTAAATATCTTATAATATACACTTGGTAACTGGGAGTTAAAGAGAATATGCACTGGATGGTGGTGTCATTTGATGGTTACAAAGAACAAAGAAGGAGGAGCAGATTCATGAGGGAAGATCACATTGTGCATTTAATTTTAGACATGTTGATTTGGAGGTATCTCTCGGGCCCATATGTGCAAATGCCTTGGGGGGGATGTTGGGGGGAGAGAGAGACAGAACGAGAGAGGCAGAGAGGAGAATATGAGAGAGAGTAAGCAGAGTAGCAATTAGACTTGGGAGTCATCAGCATGAAAATATGAAGTAAAAACTATGGGATTTGTTGGGATTGTTCAGGAATATGGGTCAAATAAAATTATTCATGGTAGGTTACTATGAATGTCAAGATTTAAGGGCTTGACAAAGGGAGAAGCTCCAAGAATGAGACTAATGAGGAGTGTTAGACAAATGAAGATGGCTGAATATGTTTAAATACTTATGGGAAGAAAACAGTGGGAGTGGGAGTGGTGAAAATTTGTGAAAGAGGGAATTCAGTAGAACAAATGCCTTGGGAGTCCTGGAGAGGATGTTATCCAAAGTATGAACACAGAGATTAGGCTTAAATAGAAAACATTCATTTTATTTATTTTTCATTTTTTTAGAAGATTTTATTTATTTATTTGAGAGAAAGAGAGAGAGAGCACAGAGGGAGACAGAACAGAGGGAGAAGCAGACTCCCTGCTAAGCAGAGAACCCCCCATGCAGGGCTTGATCCCAGGACCCTGAAATCATGGCCTGAGCTGAAGGCAGATGCTTACCTAACTGAGCCACACAGGTGCCCCAAAAAAACATTCATTTTAATAAGAAGTGCAAAGAAAGAATAGATGGCAGATGAATCAGTTTGGAGGTTTGATTGGAAGTGGTTGGATTACTTGTATTTTCTCTGGAAGGTAAGATGCCAGGCTGCTCAACTGATCAGAGGTTTGAGAGTTGTGGAGAAAGTATGGAAACACTGTTGTGCCAAACATGAGCCCTGACTATGGAAAGTTAGCACTCATGAAACTGTGGAACTATGAAATAGTATCTGGGCATCATCAATATGCTAGAAGCACTGAAATTAAAGTGGCAGGAATTTTTCCAGTTGGGCAATTTTCCCCAACAACAATCAGCAGATTGAGCACTGGACTAACCACAACTGGTGCTTTGCTAGGTGGGTACCACGAAAGGACAAATCAATGGTCAAGAGAATTAAGAATGTTGGCAAGAGAATGAGCACAGTAAAAGCCAGTGATGGGTAAATGGAGAAATAAGTGGTGGGAAAAAAAGTCCAGAATCTTGGGTTCTATTTTGGGTCTACCATTAGCTAGTTGGGTGATGCTGGTGATATCTCTTAAACCCTGTGGGCTTTAGCTTTCCTGTTCTGTACAGTGAAGAACTGAACTATATGACCAATCTCTAAGGTTATTCCAGCCTGAAAATTGTGTGAGTCTGTGACAACTACAGAAAGCAATGAAGGCAGGATAGAAGGGAGTTGAAGGGTGAAAGTAAACTGTAAAAATTCCCAAAGATTTGAGACTCTTAAATGAATGCATTTATTCCAACTGAAATGTCTACATTTCTAAGTTTCAGCAAAACTCTATTTTAATCAGAATTCTACTTGAACATAAAGAAACCTAGGCAAGTCTGATTATTCCCTGTAGTAAGAAAATTGGTATGTTCAGGAATCCAGTGAGATTTATGAGGACTGGGATACGGCGTGTCCATGATGGAGGAGGGACATCAACTAGGGGATGAAGTCGAAACTGTGGAACCCCTCCCTAACTCAGCTACACCCACACGAGAAATGACACAACCTTACTTTATGAGTAGATAGTGAATAATTTGGGACCACACTACTAACCTCATGTTGGCTATGTAATTTATAACTCATTTTTTTCAGCTCTTCATATCCTATTTTAAAATGGTTAAAATGAGTGAAAAGTCATTTGGGATTAAAAGCTGAAGGATTTTAAAAGCTAATTTTGGAGACTTAGACTGCTTTTCTGTGACTGCCACTTACCATTATAAAAATAAGTGAATTCTTGTAGAGTAGACTTAAGTCTAAGGTTATAAGGAATTTCCCTATCTCCTTTTGTATGGTTTTGTCCTGAATGGGAATAACAGTTTGAAGACTCTGAACCTAGTCACCCCTCAGTTGGGATCTTTAGCACAAATGGCCCCATTTCAAGATTGATACACATGTCAATGGAACTGGTGGTACATTTTAGGACATTCTGGGATGAAACATCCTCCTGTGTAACAGAATGCAACTGACATGACCTCAATATGTTATGACTCACTCCAGGAAGACTCTATAAGGAAATAAAATGGAAAAGAAACAAAATTTTCAAGTGTGAAGTTAAAGAACGATTTTTGTGTGAAAGACAGATGATGGCATTATTAATAGTGAAGGGTAAAAGCTGAAAGATTTGAATGTTCAGCTAAACATCTCTAAATTTCTCATTTCAGTGTGGATAGAAATAACCACTCTTGAGGTATTTCCGTAAACTCAGTTTCAACTCCAGCCAGGAATCAGGAGGGGGGAAAAAGTCCCTTCTCAAGCAGTTTATAAACTAAAAATAAAGATGACAAAAAGTCAGATTCAGATTAAACTGGAAAAGTTGGTGGTTTGGAACCATAGTTTTATTTCCCCAAGACAGAAATATATAGGCTACAGTAAGAGAACCGTAAGTATTTACTGACATACACAGAAACAACTAGTGCCCAGCCTTATTCAATACTCATTAACACATGATCAATTAAATTTTGGCAAGCAACACTGATTATTAATGAGTCCAAAACAGTCACATTTTCTGATCACTGAGAGCTAGAATCTAAAGGAAATAATGTGTACCACTTGTTATACAATCTCTGTTGAATATATTCCAGGGCTTTGGTGAGCTAAGACAGAAAAATATAGCTCCAGTTCTGCTGAGTTGTTCCCAAGGACTATAATTATATTTTATAGTATTTAGCTCAACCAAATCATTTTTCATTTTAAGTATAATGTAGCAACAATAGCTTGAGACCTTTGAATTTTGCCCCAAATATTACTGCTTTGTCACATATGTCCCAAAGCCCCACCTATACCAGAAGAGAACCCCAATAATATGCTTTTCCTGTAATGTAACTCTGAGAAGGGGCCGTCTTGGTAAAATTTCAACCTTAGAAGTTATATTCTTTTGTCTTTACTAAGGAAGGCAACCTTTTAGACTAGAAAGAACATTGAGTCTTTAGGATTATCTCGTTTCCAGTTTTGGCTTCATCTATCTGCTGTTCAACCTTGGAGAACTAATAAAACTTCTCTGGGCTTCATTGGCTTCTATGTCAAATGAAGGATGGATTTAGACCTTCCAAGATGCCAATGCTAATTTTCATGGTTCCATGAACACATAGGCAACTTACAAATGTGGATGATACCTAACAGCCTATACTGTAATTTTCTATTAAACAGATCTATGAGAGGTTATAGAAGTCAGAACTACTAGCTTCTGCTTCTGATTTGGTTTTATTGTTTTTAAAAAGTATCTCTGACACAGTTTGAGGTGACTCATTTCAGGGAAGGGTAGAGAGAGCAAATAAAGAGAAAATAAACTAATTTGAAATGGATGAATGGAGGAACGAAAGAGTCATTAAAAACAAATTCAGACTTGGAGAAAAGCACTTGTGGGATCTAGATAACCTATGAAATATTACAAAATTATTATAAAATCAGAAAAGATATAGGGCTTACAAATTTGGTGAAAGAAGTCAGGAAATTGAAAATATCATCTAGGAAGTTATTTCTTACTTTGGGATATATATGCATGAATATATATTTATGTGTGTATATATGCATACATACAAACATACATAATACATGTGCATATACATAAATATATAAATTAATCTCTTTAATGTGTACACATACTGTGACCACGGAAAATGAAAGGGATTCAAAGACTCCTTTGTATGCTCTCACCTAAAGTTGAATTACCCATGGTAGAAGATAAGTGGCTTCTTCAATCTAATCTACAGATGTCATCAGAGATAGAGCATGGGTGCTAAGATATGGTCATGCTAATTAGGCTCATTTGCTTTCCACTGTCATGGGGTGGGGCGGATCTCAGTGACTCAGGTGAGTATGGCCTATCCAGAAAAAACTGTGAATTGGAGATCCTTAGGTTAGTGTTAAGAAGAGCTTATAATGTATTACTATTTGTTCTGGAGCAAAAGAGGAGAGCTATCAGACTAGGTGATCACTGGATCTGGTGACTGCTAGTTACAACAGCAGCAATGTGATGAATGCCTTAAACATGTAGAATACATCCTATAAACTATACAATATGGCTATATTTAAGCTTCACAATAGCAGGATTAAAAGAACTTGAGATGGATTAGTGATTCTGGAAGAATGGTCATTCTACACGGTAATATGGTGGGCCAAGGGTGATGTGGTTGACTGGCATCCAGGTTAAAATGGATTCAAAACCATGAATGATTTTGACCAGCTTGATTTTAGGTGAGGACCCAGGGTTTCTGAACAGCAGTACTTTATATTGTCCAGATGAGAATTACAACTTCCCTGGGGACTTTGCTGATGGTGTTTGCAACTGGTGATACAGAAATGTTTCATTCATTCATTCATTCTCATTCATTCATTTACTTATTCATTAACCTATTTATCTAACTTAGGATCAGACATTATACTAAGGCACCAGATGGTCTGAAAATGTGGTTCCTACCCTTTAAGACTTTAAAAATTAACAATATTATATGTATTATAAAAATATATATAATATATTTAATGTAGTAACATGATACATGTAATATTGTATGTATATATTATGTATACATACACACACATACACCAAGGGTCATGGATATACTAACTGAGGGTTCTCTAATTGTCCTGGGGGTAAAGACCTTCAGATAGGTGAGGGTGGGGTACATTTGAAGGCAGTGAGGAAGTTGGTGTGGCTGGAGCAGAGTTTCACAGGAAGGCAGAGAGATGGAGGAGATAAGGTCAGAGACTTGTTAGCACAAGAAAGCTCAGTAGGCCTTTGTGAGGACTTTGGCTTTTACCTTGAGTCAAATAGGCAGCCACTGTAAGATTACATGTGAAGCCAGAATTAACCACTTAACTTAATGGTAGGTTTCTCCAACACAGTTTAAAATGATGAATCTTGAGCTCCGAATCACTGGCCTAAAACTTATGGTATTCTATGAGGATAAACCAAAATATCTTTTTCCGTTTATGTCCTTTCTCTCAGGTACCACTGAATTTCCTGGGCTCTGGGTTCTGGGATTATGGTTTTGCCTGTGATAGTGCTCTAGAGGCTGGGGATTAGCATGCTATAATTTTGTGGATGTGGGACTAGTGCTGTGAAATCCTGTTTCTGGTGGGAAGAGCTGTGCCTGCAGTTTGGGCCTATCCGGCCAGATTTGGGCCATATCCTCCAACATAGCTTACTAAGAATGAAGGCCATATTTTGATCTCCACTTGAGATACTCCACCTTTATCTATCTCTCAATTAGTTCTAAAACGGAAGGAAAAGAGGAGTGTTAAAATCAGCGCCTAAAACATGCTCCATTTGTTTCCACCTAGCGTCTCGGTGCAGCAGCTGAAGGCTAAGAGGAAGGGACAGGGAAAGAGGCAGGAGAGAATGAGAGTCTGCAAGAGGAATAATAGTATTTTTAAAGAAGATTATAATTGTAATAATTCATTATGTTTAGAATTATATTTAAGAATATATTCAAGAATGCATCCTCTCTCTGCTCCTCAGTTTCTCCTCTCTCAGACCTAAGGAACTAGGGCAGTGATCAATTAAATATTCCTTAAAGTGCTCTGTTATGATGACAAAATGAAATCTCATAAACTAAAATGAAATTGTTAAAGGCAACAAAGTAAATGCGGCAAATTGGTGTTGGGTGAATTGGTTTTCAGTGAAATGGCCATTTGGTGGATTGGTCAATTGGCAAACTGGCTTAAAACAAATTGGTCTTTAGCAATTTGACCTAGAACAAAATGATTAATGGATCCTCAGTGTAAGAACCATGACAAATGTCATCCAGCCTCAGCTTAAACAACCAATAATGAGAAATATACTGCAGTACAAAACAATTCAAAACAATTAAAAACATTTGTTTTTAAATACTTGCATTATATATGTCTCTTCATTTTGCACTAAAATTTGTTCACTGCTCATTATCTGACCCTCAGGAACAACAAAGCATTTTTTCCTGGTCTGTTTTCCATATGAAAGCCTATTAGTATAGATTAAATAAGCTATCGTGTCTTACCTACATCTTACCCAGCCTGAATAGCTGAGTTTCTTGAGTTGTCTCTTTTGTGATTTGATTTTTGCATCCTTTCTCCATCTTGGTAGCTCTGCCAACATCCTTCTTTAGGAACATCATGCAGAATAGAACATAATCCTGGTCTGAGCACTGCTAAGAACATGATCATGTCCTTTATTCTGAAACTTATTGTCCCTATTATTTTGAACAAGCAAACTTTGTGAGATAATCAAAATGCAAGTTTTTTGTTTTGTTTTTTGTTTTTTTCTATCTTCCGATGTCCCTTTAAAATATTTCAGTAATGGAAATTCTTCTCTTCCCTTGGAATAAAAGAAATCTGTCAGGTTCCTGAGTTTTCCATCCATTCTAAGGTAATATCAAGTTATCTGGCCAATGTAATTCAACAAATACCATCTTAATTTGGGAATTAAAATAGCAACCTTTAGGTCTTCATTCCAAGTTAAGACTTCCTTCTCTGAGCAAGGGCTTGACTGTACGCAAGGGGCCTACCTTCTGGAAAGTGGTTTGGTTGACTCTTTGTCTCAGCTTACCTCCTTCTCCATCAACCTACTAGCTGCTCCTTCTGGTCTCGTAGGGTCTACTGATTTGGGCGGTAGGATGGGGATAGATAAAGAAGTAAGAGGATAGGGTATTTCTCACTTCATATTTACTCCTATTACTCACTTGATGTTTACTCCTATAAAAAATACTCCTAGCTGAATGCTCTCTAGGTCTGGGAGATGGTGAAGCTTTATTTTTCTCTCCTGGGCAGTTCCGTGAATTCTTAAGAGGTTTCCCTGCTGGCCCATCAGAATACGCATAATTCAAGTGATGCAACAATTTTTTTTTTCCAGCTGTGGCTTCAGAGCCTAACCTCAGGGTCTGGTTTTCCCATGGCTCATTCCACACAGACCCTTGTTTGAGGTCTCTTATTCTCTGAGTGAAGCCCTTTTGGGCAAATTCCCATCTAAAACGGCCACATTGGCTCTCCAGAAAACACATACTTATTCTTTACCTTGGTGAAACTCAAGAAGTTCAGACAAATTGCAGTGCAGTGGTGTCTCTTTCCTGACTCTGTCCTCAGACCTCTCCCCTGTAGATCCCTAGGCTCCTTTGGCACCAGCACAGCAGGCTTCCCAACACCCAGATACTCAGGAAGCTCTCTGCAGGTCCTACCGAAGCTGGTCTCTGTGCTTTTAGGCTAAAGGACCAGTGTCCCACCAGCTGCTGTGAGGCTGGGAATGGAGATTCAAAGTGCCAAAGCTGTTCTCCCCAAAAGATCTCTTCACAAATCTACTCTTACTTACGACTCCTATACCTTTTTATATCTTTCTTATGGACTTTAGAGCGTTTGACTCTGTCCTAGGTCATCACATTAGAAACTTCGCTCATTGGTCTAATAGCTCATTTTGGAATCCAACATTGTACATATGGGGTTACCCTCAGCCAAAATTTCTTATCTGTGCTTCTTTTAAATGCAGCCTAAGATCAAATTAAATTTTGTAGCATTTTTATGACTCTCTATCCTTCCTTGACCAAATTGCTCTACTTTTTAGTCTTGTAATTAGGGTGTTTGGAAGAAATGATAAGGTATTAGAAATAATAATACAGCTTAAGCATCTGTTATATATTTATTAACTACATTTAGAAACCACTTTTGAGGGGCTTGAGGGCTCACATATCATACACAATCTTAAAAATCATGACTTTTTGTACAGCTTGCCAGCTGGAGGAGGTAGAAAGAAAAGGAGGAAAGGGAGCTGAAGGCAAGGAAAGGAATGGCTGCTGCAGCCTGTGCACCAAGAGAATAAACAATCCAGGAAAGCATCCACTCCAACCCTGAGACACAATTTCAAGAGCTGTGTATACTTCCCTGGGACACCAATTGTTTTCCAAATAAGGTCTATGCATGGTAAAGAACAGTGGCACGAGTTCTCTGGAAACGCATTCAAACGGAAAATAAACTCTTGGATTTAATCCCGTGCAAATTATCTTTCTAATCAGATGAGGGTATACTTTCATGTCCATATATAATATAAAAATCTTGAACTGAAATAAAACTCATACCCAGAAGAGTACAAATCCCCAGGAGCCATTTTCCACCAACCTGTTTTTATCTCCTGGAATTTATTCTCCTCCTTTACCAAGAGATTCCTGTGAAAGTATGACTCAGTTCCTCCAGCAGCTCTTGACAAGTACCTCTGAGACAAATTTCAAAACTGATCTTACACATTTTAAGAACGCTTATTCACACAGCATTTTCTGACACACTTTTCAGTGTTCTGGAAAGTCAACTGCTTCTTCATTCCATCCCCCACTCCTCAAACCCTTGTCCTTTATTTTTAGCCCCTCATTATAAAGGCAACGCACATTCATTAAAAAATAAAATATAGACAAGCGAAATCACACAAAGCACACTCGTGATTCAGCCAGAGATATCCACTATGAATGTTTTTCAGAATATTTTTCTAATATCCTTTTTAGATGCATATGTTATTAACCCATACATAGGAACCACATTTTAAATGCTATTATAACCAACTGTATTAAACCACTCCAACAGTTCTTGACCACTTGGACTGTAGCATATTTCCTTACCATATACATGGAAGAGAAGGAATAATTAGTTTTAAATTGAGTTACATATAAATAGCAAATATATATGGAAGAACTCTGAATACCGATTTTGAACAAATTTTCATTTCACCAGATTTTTGTGGTCTCTTCTATGCCTCTCTTTTCCTAAGTTCAGTTTGGTTTGTATCCTTTTACACTTATGCTCATTCTTATGCACACAAGCACACACATTTTTTTTTCTAAACAAAAAAATACACACACATGTAACACCTTGGTGACTTGCATTTTTCACTTAACAATATCTCTTGGACATTATTTTTTATCCATAAAGGTAAACCTAACTAATATTTTGAACTGTAGATTTTAAGCTTTGATTTTATCCTTACAAATAATGAAGAACTTAATATTTTACTAAGTTAGTACACCAGATGGACAGATTCTTTGATTGCTTATGGTAAGCAGTCTCTTAGAAATAACAATTTTACTTGTAGATTGAAACATTGCAAAATAACTCACTGTGGCTGACAATTATTCAAAGGCAAGCTACACAACAACATTATCTTATACACCAATGTTACTATCTACTTCAAATTCAAATACCAAAGAATTAAAAGTGACAAGTACTTTTATAAATTATATTCTATATGTTAACTTTTAGAGAACATAATAATAAAAATTGCATTATATCCTTTTTGGAATAAGGCAAAGAGTAAAATTAAATTCATTATAGTTTTTAAAGAACTCTAAATTCAAAATTTTTTTAGCATGGATTGTGTGTGTGTGTGTGCGTGTGTGCGATCTGCGAATTTTTTGGGAAAAGACAAAAATCACTGTAGTAATTTACCATTGTTTTTATAAATTGAAAAGAAAATGCTAAGGAAGCAGTTAGTATAGACTTTCTTTCCTGAGGCTTCATCCGAAAAAGCCAGATAATAAAATTCCTGTAGTTTATTTATTCAAACAAGATGGCAGAAGGTCTTATAACTTAGCAAGTGGAATAGGAAAAAAAAAAAGAACACCAAATAATCTTTTGGAACATGTTTTTTGTTTGTTTGTTTGTTTGGTAGTCCCAATCAACAGTTTGCCTAAATCAGTGGTTCTCATCCTGGGATGATATTGCTTTTCAGAAAACATGTGACAGTGCCTGTAGACATACCCTAAGAAGTATTATTTCCCTATTTCATTAATTAGGAAAAATAAGACTTAATGAAGCTAAGTAATTTGCCTAAGATTACACAGTCATAACAGACATAGCAGATAGTGTCGTATGTACATGGTTGTGTATACATGTAGTTCCTACAGTGGAAGTACAATGGAACATTTTTTAAAATAAGTTTTTAAATACATCGGGAAGACAGGAATAAAGAGAATGTGCTCTAACTGGAAAGTAAACTTTTATCCTCAAAGTACTAAAATATCATTGTGATTATTATGATGCTATTTTATGCTAAAAATGATCATGATTTGGGGGCCCCTGGGTGGCTCAGTCAGTTAAGCGTCTGCCTTTAGCTCAGGTTGTGATCTCTGGGGTCCTGAGATGGAGCCCCACATCAGGCTCCCTGCTCAGCAGAGAGTCTTCTTCTCCCTCTCTCTTTGCCCCTTGACCCCACTTGCACTCTGTCTCTCTCTCACTCAAATAAATAAAATCTTTAAAAAAAGGTAATGATTTGGTAACTGAGGACATTATGCTAAGTGAAATAATCCAGTCATAGAAAAAAAATCCAAATATTTCAAGAATCCACTTACATGTGGTATCTAAAAGAGTCAAATTCATAGAATCAAAGAGAGGAATGATGGTTGCCAGTGGCTGCAGGGAGGGAGATATGGAGAGTTATTAATCAATTGGCATAAAGTTTCAGTTAAATAAGATGAATAAGTTCTGGAAATCCGCTTTACAACAATACTGTATTGTGCACTTAAATTTTATTAAGTGGGTAGATCTCATATTAAGTGTTCTTACCATAAAAACAACCTAACAAAAAAAAATCCATACATCCCTACATAAAACTAAAAAACAAAAAAAAAACAACGAGAAAACAAAACCCCCCAAAAAACAATTGATAACATGCAATGACATGGATAAATCATAAATGTATTCTGCTAACTGAAAGAAGCCAGATCAAAAGGTTATAGACTAAGTGATTCCATTTATATGACACTTGGAAAAGGCAAAACTACAAAAATGGAGGAATAAAACAGTGGTTGCTAGGAGCTCAGGGTGTGTAGGGGGGCAGGGCATGTCTTTTCCCCATGAGGAAATGTTTTGAGTTCATGGATCTTTTTTGTATCATGATTTTGGTTGTAGACACATGACTGTGCATTTGTCAAAACTCAGAATTGTACACCACAAAGAGTGAATTTATTGTATCTAACATAAAAAATAAATTTAAAAAGGATTTCTAAAATTTTTAAAATTTCTGAGTCTTTCAGATCCTTACCAGAGTATGCAGTTATTACATGTTTGTTCAATTAAAATAATAGATACATGAGACCCTTCCTGTGGCTCAGCAGCTGCTTGTGAATCTCAGCAAAGATGAGGAAAGCGTGCAGCTGAGGAGCCTATTCTGATCAGCCCTCCTTCCCTGAGCTGATGAGCAAGGCCTTAATTATTGGTCTGTAATGCAGGAGGGAGTACAGATAAGTTTGGTCACAGCAATGCTCTATAGGGGAATCAATGAAGGGTGCTATGCTATATAGGGTGAATCAATGAAGCAAAATTGAAGACAGAGGTCACACAGGTTGACTTTAACTTTGTCATCATATTCCTTTTCTTGTACTTCCATAAATTATTCTTAAATAAAATATACTCAAGTTAATAGTTCTATATCTGCTGAAGAAAAAAACAAACTACTTTGGCATCATGCAATCTTATATACCCTTCCATGAAAAAGACTTGTAATGCATACATATTATAAACATACTATAAAAGGTCCTAGGAGTCATTGCTTCATGATTAATTTCATCTGTGGCAATTTGATATAGCTTTACTTAACAGATTTACTCCTTTCTTTTGAGACATATAGGATGACTTCCTCACTTTACGATTGCTAAAATTGAAAGTTGGCAATCTCAACGTTTTGCTGATAAAACAAAAAGAAATATATTAGCTTTATCAGAATAGGATCATAATAATAAAAATACTGTATTTTATTTGTAGATATAATATAGTAATAAGAAAAGTGCCATTTTTTTATTTGTAGACAGTGCATTTCTAGGTATCTATTCTGAATTTGGTAGGCTTTCATTTTCTGTGGCTAATGATACTGAATTACCTGGGTTGCCTCTAGACAAGGGGTTAACAACTGGCCTTCACTGGCTGGGGAAAATGCGGAGTTTTTTCCTCATATACTAGTGACCACAATGTAAAAACCTTACATGCCTTGTTTTATAGTTCCCATGGCTGCCAATCAAAATGTCCTTCAATTTTCAGACTTGAGTTCATCTGAACATGGAATATAGTAACTAAAACTTCTAATAAGCAAGTTGGGCCATGGAAGGGAATAGGCACTAATGGCTAGTCTTTTGACAATATAATAAAGTGAAAAAAAATCTGGGATTGACTATTGCTGGAGTTGGCAGAAACAGAAATGAGAAACATGTCAAAGAGGAAATGTTTTTGTAAAACTGTACTAAATAAAATATTTTTCTTGATGTAGCTTTTGTGACTCACTTCATCAAGTTAGATTTCAAATAAGGTCACTTCCTCTTTATTTCCCTGATTTTTTTGAGTATTGGTATAGGAGATTTGGGGGAAATTTTCCCGCAAAGGCCTGAACTCCACAAATGCCTTGTCAAATAATAATTTTAATTTCTTATGGGGATAGAAAATATTAAAATTAAAACTGTTTCTAAAACAAGGTAAGCCAAAGATCTTATCTTTTCTTTCTTTCTTTCTTTCTTTCTTTCTTTCTTTCTTTCTTTCTTTCTTTCTTTCTTTCTTTCTTTCCTTCCTTCCTTCCTTCCTTCCTTCCTTCCTTCCTTCCTTCCTTCGATTTTATTTATTTATTTGACAGAGAGAGAGACAGCCAGCGAGAGAGGGAACACAAGCAGGGGGAGTGGGAGAGGAAGAAGTAGGCTCCCAGTAGAGGAGCCTCATGTGGGGCTGGATCCCAGGACCCTGGGATCATGCCCTGGGCCGAAGGCAGATGCTTAACGACTGAGCCACCCAGGCGTCCCCGATCTTGTTATCTTTCTATAGGATTTTTGCACAACCACACTGAAGGGGAGAAATTTTTTTTAAACAATCTTGTTTGTTCTCTGTATCCTTCTGTTTCATCTAGTCTGAGAGATCTCTGTCTTTGTTAAAGGATTTTCCTGAAACTTTCTCCTCTGTGAGGTCTAGTGGATTAAGCTTTGTGGATATTTCACCAATAAACTAAAACATCTGTCCTCTTAGCTTTGATAAATGCTAAAAAAAAAGAAGGCAACAGGACACTCCTTCTGACCACTGTACTGGTAGCTCAGAATTCTTATAGACTGCTGTGGCCCGCAGAATCATGGCCTCATGGGTGTCTATGTCCTAATCCCTGGAAACTGTGGCTATGTTATACAGCAAAACGATTTTGCAGATGTAATGAAGTTAAAGAACTTGAAATGGGGAGATTACCCTGGACTATTCTCGTGAGCCCAGTGAAATCAGAAGGGTCCCTATAAGCGGAAAAGGAATCTAGGAGAGTGGGGAAAGATGTGAGAGTGAAAGGAGATGGAAGTCAGAGCAATTAGTTTGCCTAAAGGTGGCCACAAGACAAGGGATGTGGGTATCTCTAGAAGCTGGGAAAGATAAGGAGATAGATCTCCTTTAGAGCCTCCAGAAGGAATGCAACCCTTCTGACACCTTGATTTTAGCCTAATGAGATCCATTACAGACTTTGACCTCCAGAATTATAAGAAAATAAATGTATGTGGTTTTAAAGCACCAAGTTTGTGTTAATATGTTACAGCAGCAATGGAAAACTAATACAGACACAGACCCTCTCTTGTTCATCTGCCACAATGAGTAGGAAACGCTGGCTTGGGACTCAGGACTTCTGGAACACTTAAAATTCTCCAATTTCAGACTCAAGTCTCCAAAAACAGTGTGGATAATATTAAGTATGTTTGGGCATTGCATTAATATGAAAATAACATGTGTGTGCAAGCATTTAACTGATTTTTGTTTCTTTCATCCTATAATTTTCATTTATTTGTACTTAGAAGAATCAAAATTCATATTGGCTAGAGAAGGAAGCCTCTTTCAATGTTGGGCAGACAAGCACCCACCTATCCTTAATAACAGAAGCACAATAGCTCCCCTTTGATCACCATGCACTCCAACTGTTCAGAAATCCCAGGGGCTAATCAATGAATGTAAAGAAGGAGAGGCAGCCGGTTGGTCTTCTGTTGGTTGAGATGACGAAAGCATGGAGAGAAGGATCCATTCCCTCCTGCTTTTACTGCTTTCTGCCACATGGTGTCCTGCTGAAGATGTGTCCGCACACATGAACTGATGTTCCCTTCATTTGGTTATGCCTTTGCTGGCACATGTCCCCACACAGGTCAAACTGGTATGCTACACTTGGAGGCCAAGGTGGTTGCACATATATTTCATTAATTATTCTTTAAACACAGTCCCCAGTAAACTATCAGCCAAGGGACTTTCAGTCTGAGCTACACTTGGTGCCACAACTAGCTCTTCCCCACAAACATCCTATGTGCTGAACTTAAAGCAATAAATGGTTTTCTCCTGAAGAATTCTCCTTTCGGGGTCACCTTAGTCCTCACTTATCAATTTCCCTAAATTTAAATCTTGGGACATGCAGGCCAGGATCTGAGTTTCTTGAGAACCATGGGCTTCTTGTGTTAGTAGAACCATTTCCTTCCGTAGGGATTGTTTAATGGGTTTTGTTGGTGGAACACTTAGGGGAATTGGGCACTGGCTGCCCACTCTACCTACCTTTACCAATGGATACCACTCAAGTGATTCTTTCCAGGAGCAAGACGATGTCTTCCACAGTGATTCTGACTACCTTTATCTAAGGGAATCGTCGTACTGCTAAAATGTTTAGTCACTGCTTTCCATGGCACTGCATTTAATCTCTGCCTTAAGAGGAACCTCTCATATTTACACTGTGTTGAAATCTGATTCATAGCAACTTCTCTCCATTAATTCCTATCTTGCTTTCTGAAGCTCTCTGGATGATAGGAGGACTATATAGTGAATTCTCCTCACACGCCCACAGTGTAATTCTTCTCTCAGCAAATGTGGTGGTCACCTTTCTCTAATCCGTTCTAGGACAGGATTAGATTCTTCATTATCATAGTCAGTATCCTCTGGATCATGTCAATGTGTTAATTTAGGGCTAAAAATGATAATTTCCTCCCTCCTTCTGAACTCATACTGCTGTTAATGCAGCCCAGGGAAGAGTTGATTCCCTTAGCAGCAACTTCTCACTGTTAATTCCTTGAACTCGGAGTCAAGTAGAATTCTTAAACTTGTGCTGTTTTGTAGCCTATGTCTGAGAACTCTCTATGATATTTTATTATTATCATTTCCTGCTTAGATTCGAATGCTTTCGCTAACATATTATACATGTTTTTGAGTATATACTAAGTTCTGAGATTGTACTGCTGTCTCTACTGTCATTCAAATTTTTGAAAGGTAAAGATGCCCAGGTTACTTCAGGCCTCCCCGCAGTTTGCCGTCCTTTTATTTTAGTTAGCATATATTGTGTAACAATACACAAAAATACCCATAATTGATAGAGAATGGAGTCAGAAAATTCTAGCTTCAATTTCATGATTTGCTGTTACTAGTTTTGTGATCTTGGACAAATTGCTTCACTCTAGGTTTCTCTGTATCATGGGGATGTTTATTGCCCACATTAGATTTTTGTTCTGGTGTGTGTACATGTGGATATATATATATATATGTGTGTGTGTGTGTGTATGCATGTGTACATGTATTATATGAATAGATGTGTTTAGTGTGTATGGGTGTATATGTGTGTACATAGTGCGTATACATGTGAAATGTTTAGGTACATATTTGCACATGTGTATGACTTGTGTATTATGTATAGAGGTGTGTATATGTGCACACACTTGTCTATAGTGTTTGTATGTGTGCATATGTGTGCACATACCCGTGTATATATGTTTGCATACCTGTGCATATGTGTAGTACATGTATGTGTGGTGTGCGGTACATGTACACATGTATGTGTGTATATTCTGAGACAGAGATGGTCAATGTATTGTGGCTATTATTATAATTAACAAAGCAAACCAGTTATGACTGCAAACATCACACATAATACTCTACTATATCAGGGTAGTGCCTCACACAGTACTCAGCATAACGAATGTGCCTCTGGATCTCTCTGGTAAATGTAGTTCAAAAAGGAAATGATATAATCCCGGCCTGAATTGAACTTCATGAACCTATACTGGTCCCTAATGATTATCTCTTTGCTTCCCAAGTATTTACCCACTTTTTATACTCTAACATTTTGTTAGGGATCCATCTAATCTCTTTGGCATATAGTTTAAAGAATTTAACTTCTTTCACCTTTTTGAAAATGGAAACATTTATTTGCCCTTTTCCCACCTGCCAGCAAGACTTCTGTTCCCATAATTCTTCAAAGATGACTATTTACAGTTCACTGATGTCATCTGAGCCTTCTTTTGGTTTTATGGAATTGAACCAAAATCCTTTGAAAGGTGCATTTTTTTCAACCTCCTTATCTAGCTTGGACTTTAATTTTCTCCTCCCAATATTTGCTTTCTCTTTTCTAATCTGACAATTAAAATTCTCATCTAATGTATTACTCAGGACTCCCTTGATTACAAATACAAAAGATTCAATTTAAACTCTCTTAGGATAAAAAGGAATCCTGGGCTCTCAGAGCCAGGGGATTTAGGGGTAAAGCTTGCTTCAATCCTGGCTGGATTCAGGGATTCAGACGATGTCATCAAGAGCTGAGGTATCTTGCAGTCCCTGGGTTCTGATTCCTTTTGTGGACGAACTTTCCACACAGTAGAGAAGAGAGCTACTGGGTTTGGTTTAAATCCCAAAGGAAGAGAAATGTGTTCTTTCTCTGTATTCATGTACCAAATCTCATGAGAAGTACCTGACTGGCCCTGTTTGGTCCCATGTTCACAGCTATGGCCAGGGCAGAGTGGGTACTGTGGCTGACAGGCCCATTACAACCTCATGAAATGAGGGAGGATTGAAGGGCAGACAAAGAAACAGACCTGCCACAACAGAGAGAAGACCAGAGAAGCCTTGCTTTCTGCCTCTTTTCTAAAGACTTCATAGTATTGTCCCCAAATCTTTCTGTTGCTCCCTGCATAACTTTAGAAAACCTATTGTCACCTTGGTTGGCAGCTTTCACAAGCCTTACTTTATTTCCTTGGTACTAGTTTTCATTTGTTTATGGTTACTTGTTGGTCCTTCCATTCTTTATAAATGACACCTTTAAAATATCTCCTTTTTTTCCCTGAGAGCTCGTTGAGCTGCCAGAATGGTTTCCTTAGCTGCCTCTCTGTCACCTTCATGATTGGCTTCTCAGAACTGTGTGTTTAAAAGACTAACATCTTTCTTTGCTTTCCCAGTCTCTGGGCATAAGATCATGCGCATCTTCTCTCTGAACCTCTGGAAATCTGCCTTCTTTTAGTTTAGGCCATATATCTAGATTTGCTCAGGATTCAGAGCCCTGGCTTTCACAAACTATAAGATAATATTCTGGTGATGTCCTCCTCCTCAAGGATTCTATCATTTCCACTTTGCCAACCAGCGCTTTCCTTGCTTGTCAGAATTAGGTCCTAAGGAGTGATTCCCTTCATTGCTTTTTCTGCCTTCTAAAAGATGAGGTTGTCAGTAAGACGTATCCAGTGCTTTACTTTTGCTGACTGACTTCCCGGAGAGGTCTAGATAAGCACCATCCTTCATCACCTCTGCATCTTGCCTTTGTGTCTTTGCCAGATCTGTGATCGATGTCAGGATGTGATTGTCCATTCTTCTCTTCTCTCTGGAATGGCTGTTTACCAGGCTTTGCCTCCACCCTCCCCTGCGTCAACAGTAATATCATTTTGATGCTCTTTCCTTTTATCTCTACCCAGATGTTCTTTATCATTCCGCCACCCTTGATTTGGGGTTTTTGCACTCTTGACACAGAATGTTGCCCCCTTTGCACAATATCGTGCATTCCATAAATATTGCCACTTAGGAATCTTATTTTGCCAAGATGCAATAATGCCTATGAGGGGTGTTGGTTTTCTTGCATGAACATCAAATTATATGTTTCGTATATTGTTATTCAAGCAACTATGAACCTAACTGCTATGTTCTACTGTCTCCTGGATTATTTTCTCCTGTGAATTACTAGGTATGTTCAGCACTGATCCCATACTTAGAGTTTTATCTAAGAGTTTGCCTCTTTGTTTTTCTTCTTGCATTTTTTTTTTCAATTTAAAATCCACTAGAACAGACTGACAAATATTCCAGTAAACACACTCTTCTCTTTAGAAAATCTGATCATATTTTATTACAACATATTCAGAGGAATGATTCTCATTTTTTTCTTGTTCTTTTGGGAATGTGAACTATCAAATGATACTTAAAACAAGTGGGCCCCAAGATTGGGTTTGCAAAATTCCCTCTTTTATAACCATTCTTGTAACTATTCTTATAACTATTCATGTTTGAGTTGTGGTCAGTGTTTGGTTTGATTCACTGCACCACCACACACTCAAAGCTATCCACATCTACACAGCATGCTCCATGTGGTGGTTTTAAGGACTCTTCTATCCCTAAGGGCTGAAGCAGGATAACTGGAGAAGTGAAAACTGGCTCATCATAGTAAGGAAAGATCTTTTTTGAAGCATGGCCAGTATCTACTAGATCTGAAGTCTCACGGGAAAGGTGCAGAAACCTAGGAAGAAGGGCCTCTATCTCTGCCTTCTTCTGCCTCTCTATTTCTCTGTTTGCTATTGCCTCTGCCCTGCGACCACCTTTATCACAGTCTCAGACATTTCCCTTCTTCTTACCCCATCTCTGCCCATTCTTATGAATCTTGGCCCTACCCTGGTTTATACCTGCCTTTAGCCCTGCCTCAGCCTCTTCTCTTATCTCAACATCTGCCCTCTCTTTGCAGCCAAGTTTCCTGGAGATAATGGCCTTCTGAATTTGATGTGAGTTTCAGAGCAGCATGCCTGGGGATGTCAATGTTCAGTGTCTATCAGTTTCCTTTGTACTTTCTGTGGTAAAGATGGAGAAAAGGAATAACTGGCACCAAACATTTAGAAAATAATTAAGGAGGCTTCAGGCTTCTTTAGTTGAGTGCATCCCCTCAAGTGCAGATAAAATTCGTCTCAAGGATCTCACAGGCCAGAGAGGCCCATGGAGGAAAAACTGGGATTTACAATGAGTAGGACTCAGCCCATGTCTTGGCCAAACTGCCATATCTTGGGTGAGCCACTAGGCATCTTTGAGCCTTTGCTTCCTTGTTCTCTGTAAGGCAAGGATGACAATGCCTATTGTGCCATGTTGGGTAGACTTTGGGGAGAAGCTATTAAAACAAGGGGGGTAAAATCAGAATTAGGCAGAAGGCAAAGTCAAACTTCAGGTTCTCCTGAATTGATCTGCAATGCCTGGACCTTTACACGTGTCTTAGTCAGTTTGGACTGCTATAACAAAAATACCATAGACCAGGTGGATTAAAAAACAAAGAGTTATTTCTTGCAGTCTGGAGGCCAGGAAGTCCAAGATCAAGGTGCCAGCTGATTCAGTGCCTGGTGAGGGCTCATTTCCTGATCAATCATCAAAGGATCAGACTATAGTTCACACATAAATATTTATTAGATGCTAACTACGTGCAGGACTTTGGAAAAATGAATCTTTTCTGCCATAAAGTTATTCCTTGGCATTTTAACACTATAAATGGTGAATATTTATGGAAATCATTAAGCAGGATAATTGCTAATACATAATTTTTAATATACTATGACATCATTATAATAACAACATTTACATATTTTAGTACTTCTTGAAGAACGAAATTAAAAGTACTCTTAAGCAAAAACACTCTCCCTAAAGAATATATAAATGGTAGTACAATAACCAAGGCTCAGGAAAAAAATAAAGGAAAATGCCATTTGATATGTTTTATTATCAACTGGAGAGCCAAAAATAAGTCATACGTAATGGAATTTCATTGTATGGCAGTGGAATTTCCCCCAGAGTTTATTAAAGGCTTTAACATAATTTGAACTCCTTAGCTAAGTCAACAGGCCTGTCCAAGGGCTTAGTCAGCATTTTAAGTAAATATGCTAATTTCTAAGGTCAACAAAGAAAAATGTTGCCTTCAGTGCATTTCCAATCGAAAACAATCTTTTTACTCTATTGTTTATAAACTATTCAATGGAATCTAAGTGAATATTTTGATGGGTTACATTTAAATTTGTATTTCCTCAACAATGTGAGAACATTTTACTTGTTGACTGATCACAGTGAAAAGATTAAATTAGTAGTCCATGAATTAATAAAAGGTGTATTAGATGTTGATACAAAGCTTAGCGCAACTCAGAGTTCATCTTGCATTTGTACTGTGTTTTACATTTTAAGAAGGATAAACCATGTATTCCCTGGTTGCTTTAAAAAAAAGTTAGACATATCTGTGCATGCAAATGAGAGCAAAGAATGAGAAAATCCAGAAAATCCATTTTCACCCTTCCCCTACCTTCACCCTTTCTTTAAAAACCATGCAGGAATAACACAAAAGTGTATAATCTTACCACTCAAAGTGAGAGCCTGGGACCAGCACAGCTGCATCCCCTAATTACTTATTAGAAATGCAGGACCTCAGGCCCCACCCCAAACCTGCTGAATCAGAATCTGAATTTTAACAAGATTTCCAGGTAATTTGTGTGTATATTAAAGTTTGAGAAGGATTATTCTACAATTCTTTTGTCTCTAGCAAATTAAAACTAAAATTCCATTTTTTCTTAAATTATCCAAATGACTGCTTCCTCCCTTTAGTTATAGGAATAAGTATGCATATAAAGAATTACGAGGCATAAAACTCAATACAGAAATGTGAGTTGTTGAATTTAATTTCTGTTTGGAAATTGAGTAAGGCATAAAGTTAGGAATTTTCTCTTTAATAAATATATTCAAGTTTTCTACTTACAAAACACGATTAATAAGCCTCAACCTATTTTTTGCATATCTTTGACTTTCTCCCTCAGAGTGGTTTTTTAGAATGTTAAATAGAGAATGCAGGAAGCAAGCAGAGAAAAAAAAATTCCCATCAAATAACATTATTTGACCATTGCTTAAATTGAACCATCACTTTATGAACTGTTTTCTCATTTCTTTGCATTAGTGAAATTTTGAAACAATGCTTTTCCCCACTAACTTGCAGCAGGTAGGATAAGAGGATTTGCAATCCTGCTCGGTTTATGATTCTCATATTATTGACTTTGCAGAGGGATGAAATAGGGCCTCAAATCAGTGGATGTTAAGGTTAAAGCCCCTCTTATGTCATTTAGAGATTGTTTTTTTAGATCAAGGATCATTTGACCTTGAGTGGCAGTGGTTGCTTTATTATCTGATCATGGTGCCTCCAAT